>NW_016172706.1:6555-6866 GCF_001687245.7 Rhagoletis zephyria | reverse complement strand
AATATATGAATCAGTGTTTTGACATCGTTTTGTCAGTATCCATGATCCAGATCACGTTATCCGCCATCGTTATATTTGTAATCAATTTTCAGAAAAAAGTTTTCGTAGCCTTTTTGATGTTTTTTGCAAGGAATGAAACTGATTCAAAATAACGTTCCGGTTTGGGTTTCGGTTTTGCCAAGTGTTTCGGTTTCGGTTTTGGTTTCGTTCTTCAAAACTTATTTCGGTTTTGGTTTCGGTTTCGTTCCGGTTTCGGTTTTTCACAGAAATTTTGTTGATATTATTTAAATCACAATGTCTTAAACGTTGAG
>NW_016172706.1:0-4203 GCF_001687245.7 Rhagoletis zephyria | reverse complement strand
CATTATATTTCTTACTTCTTGAAGGGCTTTTGAATGTGCAATTTGCCGGAGCATTTATGATAATTTTGCTGACTTTGAAATGCATGAAAGTGCATGCACTGGAGCCGTACAACCAAAGGTGGACCCTCTAGACACAAATACTTCTGTTGACGACATGTATTCTCCAATAAAGTTCGAGGTTGCTCATCTGGACACTCATGAGATAATTATTGAGACAACCCGATAAATCTACAGAATAAAAACAGGGAAATGTTTAGCTATTTGTACAACGATTTAGGGGTGGGGGCGGAGGGGGAGGTGGTGTGGGCCCCACAAATCCCCCCGAAACGAAAGAGGATTAACGCCGCTTTATGACGCCGCCCCAGTGATGTAACCTTGGGAAAGGATGAGGTAACTAGAATTCCCTTTCTGTGGGGTAAATCTGGGGCTGCCGCCCCAGTGATGTCTATTTTGGTGTTTTATAAAAATATCTTGTATATAAAAATGTATATACAAATTTATAACAAAAATTTGCAACAAATACCATATTTCCAACCGACATTATTGTTAAATTAGTGCACAGATTTAGTAAATTAAATTTTTGTAATAACCCTGCAAACCAAAGTTCCCGATACCTTAAGGAAATCGTTAGGAGTATCTCATTTCTGTAACGATTTTTTTCCGAATTTTCAAAGAAAATTATATGAAGTGGTTGACACGAACTCGTAAAGAAATTTCTGTAAGATATTCTTCACATAGCATTATTTTCGTTGCTTCACAGATTTTCTTCCGAAATTTCGTAAAAGAATGGAAGTGTGCGTAATTTATTTCATTTTAGAAAATTCGGGAAAAATCCAGTTAAATCTTAACGAATTCTTTAAAATTTCTTTACAATGCAGAATACTCTGAAAAAATGGTTTGCAGGGAAAGCATGAACTGTGGTCTACAAGTGTGTGTAAAAGTTTTTTGATTCGATTCACGCGGTCTTGCACAGCAACCCAAAATCGTTGTACAAATTCATAAACAGTACCCTAAAAACATGTTTAATGTAAAAAAAAATTAACTTACGTCTTGGGCTATACGTATAACAATAAACAAACAATATCTAATAATGAAAAATGTGTTATAATAACTCATATACTTGTATGCGGAAAATATTGAAAAAACTATATGCTTTCTGGATAAGCAAAGAATCTTAAAATGGCATTGAGTTAGGCGTATTCAAATATTAAAAAACATCTTTAATGTAAGTACAACTCTGTTCGAAAAAATAGAAGTGACTTATAATAAAAACATTTAGATTTTTTTTTATTTTAAAAACAACTGCTAGTAAAACTTTGGTGCCATGTGGTAGCCCTAAATACCGCACCACTGAATTTATACCATGTTCTGACCGCNTGTACAAATTCATAAACAGTACCCTAAAAACATGTTTAATGTAAAAAAAATTAACTTACGTCTTGGGCTATACGTATAACAATAAACAAACAATATCTAATAATGAAAAATGTATTATAATAACTCATATACTTGTATGCGGAAAATATTGAAAAACCTATATGCTTTCTGGATAAGCAAAGAATCTTAAGATGGCATTGAGTTAGGCGTATTCAAATATTAAAAAACATCTTTAATGTAAGTACAATTCTGTTCGAAAAAATAGAAGTGACTTATAACAAAAACATTTAGATTTTTTTAAATTTTAAAAACAACTGCTAGTAAAACTTTGGTGCCATGTGGTAGCCCTAAATACCGCACCACTGAATTTATACCATGTTCTGACCGANTTTAAAATTTCTTTACAATGCAGAATACTCTGAAATAATGGTTTGCAGGGAAAGNATGTTTAATGTAAAAAAAATTAACTTACGTCTTGGGCTATACGTATAACAATAAACAAACAATATCTAATAATGAAAAATGTATTATAATAACTCATATACTTGTATGCGGAAAATATTGAAAAACCTATATGCTTTCTGGATAAGCAAAGAATCTTAAGATGGCATTGAGTTAGGCGTATTCAAATATTAAAAAACATCTTTAATGTAAGTACAATTCTGTTCGAAAAAATAGAAGTGACTTATAACAAAAACATTTAGATTTTTTTAAATTTTAAAAACAACTGCTAGTAAAACTTTGGTGCCATGTGGTAGCCCTAAATACCGCACCACTGAATTTATACCATGTTCTGACCGACAACGAAAACACCTTGACAACGAGTTTTGAGATTGTGGGCTGAAGGCTGTTCACTCCGATTGTTGGTGTTTTCGTTGACATTTCTTACATCCTTTGTTTACAGTTTCGCTACACAAAAACAAAACCAAAATACTTTTCCTTCAATTTATTTTCATTAACAACCTTTTACTTCAATGCTTACTTTATTTTGGCCAGCCATTTAACAATAAATCCAAAATTACGTATTAAAGATGAGAAAATATGACTTCCACTTCGATAAATAATCGAAAAAAACTAGTGCAGACACCGATTGGAATGAGTGGAACGTGAGTTTTCAAGTGGTTTTCAGCGAAAACTAGTTTTCGTTTGACAGATTTTACATGGACGAAAACACAAGTTTTAGGTCGAAAACCAGTTTTACCAACGAAAACATGTTTTCGATGTCGGTCAGAACTTGGTATTATACTTCAAAGTGAAAGTACATAACGTTCATTGCGTCGCCGTCACCGTCACCGGCAGTTGTCAAAAAAGTTGATTCGGTATATTTGTATGAAGTAATACCATGTTCTGACCGGCAACGAAAACACTTTGAAAACGAGTTTTGGAATTGTAGGCTGAAGGCTGTTCACACCGGCTGTTAGTGTTTTCGTTGACATTTCTTACATCCTCTGATTGCAGTTTTGCTACACAGAAACAAAACCAAAATGCTTTTCCCACATTTTCTCTTCATTAGCAACCTCTTTCTTTCATTCTTATTTTAGTTTGGCCAGCCAATTAACAATAAATACGAAATAGCGTATTAAAGATGAGAAAATACGACTTCCACTTCGATAAATAATCGAAAAAAACGTCGGTCAGAACATGGTATAAGTTACATGAACAAGCTGACGGTGACGGTGCCGCACAAATTAGCTCAACTCTCAATTTTGCTTATGCGATTGCGACAAATGACAACTATTCAGTGTTTTGTTTACACGTTTCAACGTAAATTTTTCCAGTTTGTGAAATTTTCAATATTTATAGAAACACGAAATGTAAAAAGTAATGGAGGAAACCCTAATACAAATAGTGAAAAAGTAAAATGCTAATTTTGGAAAGAGTATCAGCGAGTTAATGATTTTTCGGGCGCAATGTCAAACGAATGGTGTTGACTCATAAGCATCGTTGACGGTGATGACGGTGATGGTGACGGTCTCAGTATATCCAGTAAAAAAAAATTTGGTGAAGTCCTTTATGGGGATAAAGTTTCCAGAGGTGAAATTTTAGGTAGCATACAATTTCTTACCCGCATGGTTGCTTTTCAGCACCAACGCAAGAAACTTAAAAAATATTTAAAAAAAAATATGCGTATAGTGCATTAATTTTTGAAAGAAATACCATATAATGTATATACTCTGATTAATAATATGAAAAAATGGATTAGAACCACCGTTTAATGTTATATTTGATGCAAATTAATTTTGCCACTCGGGACGCTCTGCGCATTGCCACTGAATAATAGGTTTACTTAAATCCTTACATCCCTGGTCCTTCTTCTTTCTGTATTGCATCGTGGTGAATTCACATTTCTCAGAAATTTGACAACAAAACAAAACGAAGTGAGTATTTTGTTTCCTAATTTTTTCGATTTCTATTGTTTAATGTAAATTTTATGTCTTTTTAGGATATGTTGAGGCAAAAAAGAAGGCGCAGTTGGAAAATGAAGTGATTAGTACGAAGTAGCAGCGCAGGCACATTTGGAAAATTAAGCCGATAAGCAAGATAGAATTTGGGAAAGTGAGTGCCTGGGGCATAAATGCAGTTGGGCTCCAAATCTCGAATTAAAAAAAAAAATATTGGAATCGATAGAGATGATTGATGATTTTTTATAAAAATGTACGTTTTTCTTGAACTTCAGGCAATCGGAGCACCCTTTAGCCCGGTTGACAATCAGCTGACTTTGACATACAAATTTTTGATTGATAAACAAGTCTTGCGGCGGTATACTTTTTATAAATCGCAAATTACCACTAAAATGACGAGATTAGAGAATGACGGAAAATCGGA
>NW_016172704.1:0-12753 GCF_001687245.7 Rhagoletis zephyria | reverse complement strand
TATTTAATGTTCGGCTCCGCCCGAACTTAGACTTTTTTACTTGTTTCTGTTAGATTTTTGAATTTTGCGGGGGATATTTTTAGGTCGTGACGCATAGCCGGACACATATTCAGCTCGTTGAAAAAAGCTCTGTAAAAGTTAAAGCTGTTTTATAATAAAAGCTTTAATTGGGTTGCGAAAGCTATTTTAGTAACGTCCCTCATTAGGTTGATCGCAAAAATTCCGCTGAATGAGGCGGAGCTTGAGAAAGAGAAGCTGAATTCGAATTTAAGTAGCGCTGAATTACGTAATATTTTTAACCAGTACTGAATTACTTAAACTGCTTCGGAAAACTTCGTTTGGATTATTCGAATTGCGTAAAATTTTTAGCTAAATACATTTCATAGGTTAAGAAAAGCTAAACAAACCGTGCTGACTACGATTTAAAATATGCCTACAAAGAACTGAGTTGCATTAAATTGCCATATAAATGCATTTCTCAATATGATCCGCTGAATATGTAATTAATAGTGCTGCATAAGTATTTAATAGCGACTGAATTAAACCAAATAATCACAAAGCGATATTGAATCAAAGTTGCGCTCATGTCTAAAAACAGCCTTTTTGTGCTAATATACAGCTAGGCTGACAACATTTCAGCAGCTTTACACACAAATGTTTATTTTTTGTTTAAATCAGAGGTCAGATAGAGCTTTTACTGTATGTATGTATTTTAAGCTTCCGCTGAATTGAGACCATTTTCTCTGTAATGTGCAGCATAGAACTTAAGGACGCTCAATCAGCTAGCTGAATTGAACTAGAAAGTGCTCGACCATTTTCCAAAAGATTTTTATGACAAAATCTCGTTTTCACTGCCGGCTGAATTATGCTCATGTGAATTAACTGAAAATCAACTGCGCCGAATAACAATAATTATAATTATATTTGGTCAGTGATTGAGTTAAGTTATAATATGTTTGTTCTATATACAATTCAAGCAGTTTTACACACAAATTAAAATTTTTTCTATTCAAATTTGCAGTCGTTGAAAACCCTAATGTAAATTGGGATTTATATATTGGTCGCTGAATTCAGCTGAATCGAAGCAGAGCGCGCTGAATTGGTATTATATAGCTGTAAATAAAATAGTTATTGAAAAATCATTTAAGACAACGACAAAATTTTTCAATTGTTGTATGAACAGCTGCTAAATTTACACAATTTAACCTTTTGACAAAAAAGGTTAAATCTAAAATTTCATTGGTGCGTAAATGTACCTGTCGAATCCGTTAATTAAAAATAATTTGTTATACAAGTAGATGTTTATGCTACTGCAAAAGTCTCACACACATGAGTAAGTAGCTTTCGATTCAAATGCAAATAAAAAAGAGTTTATTTGTCTCTGTTCCTTGTGCTGCTATTACCACAATGTTTCCTTCAACTCCAGTAGCGGCCCTACCAATATCATCATTTTCATTATTTATTCCCTTGGCGCTTCCGGGTTCCGTTTGCACTCTAAAATTGCCGTTCAAGTTTGCAGGCATCGCTCCCAATATCAACAACCAGCAGCTACTGCATTAATGGGTATGTATGTAAGTGTGTGTATAGGAGCACCGACTGCGTAGCGTGGGTAATCAATGGCAAGCCAGACAGCCTCGGGTCATTTTTTTTTCTTTCTGCATAGATATGCATGTACGTATATATATATATATAGGCAGGTAAGCTGCAACGTGGTTGCAATTTTTTATTGCCTCATGACCTTGCAGCTATGTATGCACACAAGGGCAGTGCAAAAATGCATGTGAAAAAGTAAAGGCGGAATTTTTATGCTCTCACCCCCTAGGATTGTTCTATACCGAAAAATATAGTCCCCTATATTTTTTTTGAATTTTGAAATCAAAAAATTTTTAGTGTTAGCTTAAAGCGCTCAAAGTTTTCCATTTATTTTATATTGGAAAAAAACAACCCTTGGTAGAAATGGTATAGAATTCNGGAAAAAAACAACCCTTGGTAGAAATGGTATAGAATTCATGAAAATCAATATTTTTTAATCTGAAAGACTGCTGCTCTTGTGGAGATTCCCAATAATATAACCAATTATTTATTTAACCATATTTTTATAGTAACTAGGTATTGGGCCACCCTAGTGCACACACATATACCCCTGCATTCAATCGAGTGAATACCTTTCAAATTCATTTATCCAACCAGCTGACTGCTTGTGGTATGCCTAGCCACAACCATTTTTGATCTTTCAAAATCTAACGCGTTGTGCTTTTATATACGTACATACATACATATGTATTTGTGTGGCTTGATATCCGGCTTGCTTTGCTTTTGTGCAGTTGCAGTTAGACTTGCCTTATTTAGATAACCAGCGTCGACTAAGAAAAAGCCAAATCTGCACAGGCGGTATGCGCTCACCTCACCTCACATTCAGCTGTAAGTAGGTATGCATGAATGTACATATATATGTATGTATGTATTAAGTTGCTCGCCACCGCAATCATACCAATCAATTCGCTACAGCAGCCCATATGCTAACCGGCTTGGCGTCGTTACGGTTTTCTTCTGTGTTTTTATTATTATTATTATTATTTTTTGTTTGCAAGCCAGCATCTGCTTGCGAGTTTTTTGCAACTTTACAATTATTTTTGCTTTTGTTGCTGCCCATTCATCAGCCTTATTTACTTTTTAACGAGTTGATTTCATTCAATTTGTTTGCCTAGGCTGCTTCCTGAAAATCAACATTACTCATACGCCATCGTGCCTTGAAAGCGCAACATGGCTTGCTTGCTTGGCCATTTCCCACAGCAAGCAAGAAAATATTTTTTTTTTTTTTTGGTTTTTTGCATTTCATTCCTCAATGTTGACTTCGGCTGCGTTACTCTGCTTTCCATCTCCCTCTCTCTCTCTCTTAAGTCATTCTTGCTTTTGTTGAATAGCTGTGCTGCTACCTTTATTGAAATGCGTACATTGACTTAGTTTTTTTTTTTATTTTTCTTCGGCTTTTGGTATTCAGCCGCTGGCTTGTTGCCTTGACTGCAAAGTATTGCACCTTATGGTCTCTTAGTTCCGAGCAGCCTCTCTCGGACTTATTCCCCCATTTTGCTAGCGCTTTTTTTTCTGGCTTTTCATTAGCAGACATTTCTTCAATTTTTCATTGCCACCTCGCATTTGCTCTTATTTTCTTATCCTTATTCCTGTGTTGACTTCTTTGTGCTAGAGAAAAGTATGTGAAAACCTCAAGTAAAAAATTGCGCTGGGCCTTTGCAATTGAGCGCTTTTTTATGCATGGCACAATTCGGAAAATATCGTTGTTTTGCTCTCTTTCAAGTCTTACCTTTTTATAATATAAATAAATATACATATTTGCGATTTCCCCTAAGCACTTAACTTCGTTGTAGACGTTCATATTTAATTCATAAGAAATGTAGTAATGAGATTGCCAACAACTCTAACATTAGGGCCGCATTAAAGTATGTCCATATTTCTATATAATTTATTTTTTATTTATTTATTTGTGCTCTTCCTTATTTATTTTCACCTCTGAAGTAAATTTTCTAGAAATTAATTAAAATGAATTAAGCTTCACAAGGAATTCCATATAAGCTGATGGGGGAGCTTTAAAAAGGGCTATCTAGTCCGCTGTCTGCTAGAGACAACGAGCAGAATGCCGCAGAATAGCAGTAAAAAGTGCTTCGAAATAAACTGTAAAATAATTCCGGAGCTTTAAAAGTGACTCGCTAGTTCATTGTCTGCTAAAAGGAGTAAGCTGAATTTAGCCGAATCGCGCTGAATAGGAACAACATGCGCTGAATATGACTTGTTGTGGCGCTGTGTTAATGCAAACGCATGAATTTTGAGAAAAATGTATAAACTTAAGCCAAATGCATTAACATTTTTTTTTCAATCAAATAAGTTAAAAAAAATATTTAACTGAGGAATGTGCATATCCATTAACGATTCCGGATGTCGCGGCGGATTGTGATGGTGCCACCGTCCAGCTCAATGTTGATAGCAGCATGCTCCAAGGTGGTGCGCTCTTCCTCTTCCCTTGATCGTGGTCGTAAATGACCTACTAGAGGAGTTGGCGAGTAGGAGGTGCCGGGTGATCGCCTATGCGGATTAGGTGACAGAAGCAAATTTTTGGATACCCTCAAGGACTTAACTCAAGGATATTTGAACCTGGTGACAATATGGTCTGCGAACAGCGGACTTGTTACAAATCCTAGTAAACCTGAACTAGTGTTGTTCACTAGGACATTTAAGGTGTTCCACGCCACTCCTTCCCTCGTTCGGAGGCATTCGCCTGGCGCTTTATGGCAGGGTCAAGTACTTGGGCCCAATTCTCGATAGGAAGCCGTCGTGGAAGCCTTATATGGTTGAGGGGGTAAGGAAGGTTTCAGTGGCTCTATAAAGCTGCAAAAAGGCAATAGGTAAGAGATGGGGCCTTTCTCCCGAAGTTATTTATTATTTCTATAACGTCATAACTAAGCCCACTATGTATTATTGAGTCCTCGTCTGGCGGAGTACGAACTGTCCCTATTGGAATCAGTGAGGGCGCTTAGGACTACTCGCACTCTGGCTTAAAGCACCACCTGTCTATTTCTAATGTAAAGTACTGCATGTCGAGTATGGCCTCATCGCCACGCCCATCCAGTCAAGGGATGAGTGGCAAGGGGCAGTAGTTAGAGGGAGGCATCGGTAACTTTTACTATGATGGGTCCAAGCTAAAAGGAAGCGCCCGTGGAAGCATCCTTTGCAGAGAGCTCTTCACAACCTTAAACTAAGGCTTACAGACCACTGTGGTATGTATTTGAGGCAATATCGCCAAGAAAAAATAGAGTGGAAAAAGCTGGTCAGTCTAAGAGGAAATGTTGAGATGCTTCCCCAAGTCGTCTTTCATGCAGCTGCGACAAACGGGGTGAGGTAGCATATTAAATTGCACTTCGTGAATCCCTATCAGAGCCAGTGTTGCCAGGTCTTCGGCATGAGAAAACGTCCGTCTTGGTCTGAAAAAACGTCATTTTCAAATGAATGTACAAAAAATTCGTCTTATTAAACTTTTATTGTATACAAAGGTACATAGATATGTACGTAAGGTAGATTAAAATGTCATTTCGACAGAGCACATTTAAAATTCATTGTAAACTGGTTTGAAATCGTTAATATAAAAATCATTTTATACATATACTTGTGACCAGATGATTAAGTCATCAACATTTCGATCGAATTTGGCTGTTTCTCTTTTGTTTATTTAATGTTTATTATTTTTCCATAAAAGCCAAGCTCATTATATAACAAATAAAATATAAATCCACATTTCAAACTTTGTGCAAAAATTATAAAAAATCTGTAATATTTCAGTTGATTTTGGTTTTTTTAAATTTTTTTGAGTATGCAGTTTGATAGCCCATTAAATTTCAGGGCAATAATGTGCAAGTTTGATTGGGCTAAATAATCGCGTTAATTTTTAATAATTTTTTTTTTCTTGTAGACATTTGGTTAGGGGGTCGGTTGTCGAAAATGCTAAATTACGTTCTGCTAAGAAGGAGCATAACAATATTTCAGCCTTTTTTGCGTTCGTTACATTTTCAATGAAGTCTTAAAAAAGTCGCCTTGTTTTTTCTGACCTTTTATGCCGCTACAGCTTTTTTGATGCTTTTGCGAGCGTGCGTGTTGCAATAGATCAGCTTTTCCTGATTTGGCTTTTAATGTGCCTATTGCAAACATTACAATAAGCCTCGTAACATCAAGTGTTTACACAACCAGCCTTTGAACAAGGGATCCTTAGTCCAAGATCCGAAAAAAAAGTGCGCGTACGCTTGGTTTGCATCATATTTAAGTCAAACGTGTCCAAAGCAGCTGCTGCAAAACACAAAGCTTGTAAAGATTTTTTAAGAAAGTAATTCAAAATCAGTTCTACTTACAAGACCCTTACCGTCAAAACGAAAAATTACTGGAAAGTTAAAAAACGTCATTTTTTACACAAAAAACGTCCAAACGTCAACGGGATACAAAAAACGTCCAAATGACGTAAAAAACGTCAACCTGGCAACGCTGATCAGAACTCCCTTGACTACTTGTTGACTTCTCTTTTACCGTTAGATATCAATATTTGGCACTAAGAAAGCCTCAAAATAGCTCTGAATATAGTTTTTGATGGCGCTGAATTGCGATAGCGAGTATTGGGTAGAAATTTGAGTATACAAAAAAAATATTCATATTCTTTAGATGCGATAAGGCTGCAGCAGCCCAAGCAATTATGCGGAATATAATTTATGAAGGTACTGCATCATTTTAAAGCCAAAAATTTCAGTACACTCGTCACGTCATCCAATTAAAAGATTATTATTTTAATATTGGTGAATACAGCTGAACATGTTTTATTAAAGAACCGAAGCAGTTTTTGAAAAAGGACTTGAAAATATGCATTTGTAATGCAGTACTTTGGAAATCTTCAACTAGAAAAGGAAACAGTTATTCAATTATAACTACTTATATGCAATGAAATGTGCTGAAATGAATTTAAGTAAGCAAGTAAACATTTGAAAATAAATATAAAACGCATTCCTTTTTCTTGCAAAAATTTACTTCATGAATTCAGCTTGTTCTTTCTGAATGGAACTTGTTCTTGAATGGAACTTAATTTATATATGCAGAAGGCAATTTTTCTAGAAAATAATAAGTCGAACAGCGGAAATCCCTTATTTAAGAGCAATTATGTGTTGCACATATTCAGCAAGCATGAAATGTACGGCTGAATTGAATGATTACCTCTTAAAATATTATCTTAATCGCTTAAGTTTCCCATTTCCATTGCGCTGAAAATCACTTATCTACGCTATATACTATTTACACTGAATAAGCGTCAATGACTCCCACTGAATTACATCAATATTCCACCTCCACGCATAAAACGTGCATATTTTTTAATCAGCGAAATTGTGCTGAATAGCGCTGAATACAAATAAAGTGCACTCCATAGTACTTCAGCATTCTTCCAACTACTTTAAATGTTATTATTTCTGCCAGAGTTTTAAGTCTCTGCGCGCTCACTTCACACACACACACATTACCAACACGAATTGTATAAAATCTACATGCAACTTCATACCGCAAAAAAAATATGCAACACAGCATAATAACGTGAATACGCCAGGTAGGGTAATACATACAACGCAAAAATGCAATCAGTCATAAATCAAGCGAAATGCAGATGCCACAACTATGCACACATACACTATGAGTGCCAATAGATGGTGCTGTTGAATGTTTGCCGCCTTTTGAGCCCATAATAATCAACTCGCCAAACGCGCGCACACACATACACTCGTACTCATACGTATATTGGTATTCTCATTTGCACCTGACAAATATGGCGATCAAGTGCACGTGACGCAGCGCACGTGTTGGCCATATCCATGGCAGATAAGCAGTCATGCAGCGGGTCAACAGCAGCACGTTGCATACTTTCTGGCCGCTTAACATTGACCTTCTGTTCGCAAGAATGCGGCGTACTTTAATGGAGTTTCACTGGCAGCAGCCAAGGCATTGATGTTGGAATGCAAAATGCGTTTACTGCAGCAGTGAAGGCAGCGCCACCAAGGTGTATATAGATACATAAGTATGTTTGCATGTATACCTATATACATATAGGCGCGTTTGTGTGTCGCTTGGCGCGTTTATTTATTTTACATTTCAATCTTTGGTTAACTACTTTTTTCCAACTTTTCTCATTTTCTTTCACATGCCTTTGTATGCATTTCATTTTCCTCCCTTCTTGCAACTTTCTACACCATTCCAGTTCATATTTTGTTCGGATTTTATTTGTTTATTTTCTCTCTGGTTTTCTGCATTTGTTTGTAATAGCCCTGCGCCGCAATTCAGTCCATTCAACAATTTTTACAATGTCAATGCCTTTTATGCCTGAATACACATTCCTTTGCATACAGCTAGGCGCTTGGCAGTATGCACGGCATTCTCCGGCCACTGCAGGCGCTACTTTGATGCTGTTATTTTTTATTTTTTGGTCCCTATCTCCTACGTATTCAACTCATTCCTGGTTTTTCTCCAGCGGCATTGCTACTTTTACATTTACATCCAGCCAACCTGGCTATACAGGCCTGACTACTTGTATGTTGGGGTATCTATTTGCCTGCATCCGCATAACTTTCCTGCCTATGTGGCTATGTATGTGTGTGTGAATGTGCAGGCTGGCTGCCTCAATTGAAAGAGTTGAATGAATGACTACGCCTGTCCGCCTATTCGCCTGCCCGCCGCCAGTTGTTGTCTGATGTTTCATTGGAATTGTTTAAATTGTTGCCGCTATCACTCCACTTGCCTTCTCTGCCATCCCCCCGCCACCAATTCCTCTTCACTTGCTTGCGGCTGTTATTATTGTTTGTACATATGTATTTTGTTTGCTGTCATGCAACAACATCAACTTCAACGTACGTACGTACCGTTTGGCTGGCCTACGTTTGACTTGACTTTAGCGCCCTTGGTGCCATCAACGTTCGGCAATACGAATATTACTTACATATACACATAAATAAATATATAAGTACATACATATCCCCAAGGGGTAGGCAAGAATGGCAGCTATGCTTCATTCTCGGCACCTCGGAGTCATTCACTGTGCAAATATGATAAAATATTTTTTGCTGAATTGCAATGCATTTATTTAAACGAAGCGTAAGAGTAAAGAATTTGGTTTACCAACACACACACACATGTACATACATGCACTTGCCAGCGCACGAGTACAAGCAAATGGACACAGCGTTATTTGTGGAATATATTTCTTTGTAAAATATATATTTTCAGTGTCACAAGGCTTGTGTGGAGCATTAAAACGATTGCAAGTCAAGTGTAAAGTAAAAGAAATATTTATTTTGAATTGAAAGAGTAACTTTTAATCTTTTGTTTACATAAGCAACTTCCGCTTTCATGCTTGCATTTCTGTACAAGCATGCACGAGTGTAAATAAATGTAAGTAAACGAGTATAATATGTAGTTTTGGCTAATTTAAAGACATGTTTGTACAAATTTTTTTTTCAGTATGATTTTGTTCTCAGCAAAGCAGCCGAGTCATTCTTGCATGAAATTTCGGTTTATATTTTAAAACTCAGCTACTGGAAGTTAATTAAAAATTAAAATTTGCTGTTAATAACATTCAGCGCAATTCAGCAACATGTTTTTGTTAAGAATAAACCTTTATAAAGGCTTTCTGTAGAGTAACACATAAACTGCCAGATTAAAACTGAAGTACTCAGCTCAATTCAGCAGCATGTTTTTGTTTATAATAAATGATTACAAAGGACTGTAAAATTTTACGTAATCTGTAAGATAAAAAAAAATTTTAATTCTTTTCTTCTCTATATTCAGCGCAATTCAGCAACATATTTTTCTTCGGAATAATTGATTATATAATTCTCTGTTTAAATGTTACTTATCCTGTGAGATAAAATGCAAAAATTCATTAGTTTTTAATGCTCAGCGCACCTCAGCGGCACGCTTTTTTTAAGAGTTAATGATTATCAATGCTACTGGTAAAATTTTGCTTATCATGTCAGATAAAATCTGCAAAAATTCGCTAGTCTTTAATATTCCCCGCAATTCGGCAGCATGTTTTTTGTTTGCTATTTGTTCTGTGGGATTTTACTTAAACTGTGCATCAGTGCAATTCCGCTGCTAGTTTTTGCAATAAATAGATGGTTTTCAGGTCACTTGTTGAATTTTACTTATGCTAGATAATTCAGCTCCTTATTTTGGCCGAAGTGAAGAAGCTCGGCCTAACTCTAACATATGTGTAAGCGCCAACCTATTATTATTAATATTTGTTAGTTCAGCACAAATCATGATCATAGGAATATGTTTATAGAAAATTACTAAGATTTTTGCTCATACATATATAAATTTTTACGAATTTTTCCACAAGATACCGCAGTTTTAGCAAATTCAGCATGTTTTAAGATAGGTATTGTAGCATTATATTTTGTTTTCGTCTTCAATTTTATTTATACTTCATGCAATTAGACATTATACCAACACCCTCTTAATTCAGCGTACATATATTTAGCTGCATCTTTAATCAAATTTCATTTAAAAGTAATAATTATTTACTCGTTTTATAAATTTTTAGAGATTTCAACACAATTCAGCGCGTATTTATGAACACAACAAACATTCAGCAAGACTAGCAAACCAGACTTTGTTTGAAATAAATTTTAAATCAGCAAAGCTTGTAAATTCAGCATGCACAAAGCAAAGCGTTAGATAAATGAATCATAAATTATTTCTCGTTTATAGAATTACAAAACTGTATAAGGGATTCAGTGCACTTTTCGAATGCTCTTTGGCCTAAGAGAGCCTGTGGCACACAAAAATACTTCTATTCTAAGTTATTCAGCAACATTTGATAACTATTCAGCGCACGCTGCAGACAAAACAATATAAAGATGTTCATTTTACTAGCTATCTAACGCATGTCGCTACAGTTATATCTGAAATTTTATTACTTCATTGAATTCAGCCCATTATAAATGGTCTTATGTGCAGTCTGCTAAGGGCAGGAAACTCCCAGAAGATATTCTTCACTGTCTACTCCTGCCTTCTGCATGTCCTGCATATCTTAACGTTTGTCACAGCCAGTTTAGAGCAATGTCCAGTTAGAACACCCACTAGTAGCCTAGCGTCCTCCCTCTTGAGGGAAAGGATAAACCTCGTGAGCTTCATGTCATACTTTCTGCTTATAACCCTGGACAACTTGCAGCCTTGCGTTTGTTCCACGCCTTTTGCACCTTCCGGAGCATGGACAGGTCGAGTTCCCGTTTAATCGCTTGGAGCGAAATCGGCACCTCTGCCATCGGCATGGTTTCCCACAGAGCACTCTTTTTGGTCAGCCCAGTACAGATGTATGTCACAATTTGAATGTATCAAATTCAGAGCTGCTATACTCTCCACCACACTTCTAAAGGACGTGCTGTGGGCTAGTAGCGCCTTTATTGCAGCCTGACTGTCTATATAGTGATTCACACGCTTGTTACCTGAAGTGCTGTTCAGTAGCTCCGCCGCCCTCCTTATAGCCAATACCTCCGCCTTGAAAATGCTGGAATAGTTTGGTAGCTTATCAGATTTGTTAAGGCCGAGCTCGGCGAATACGACTGCCGCCTCTACGCCTTTCTACATCTTACATCCATCTGTATAGACATTCACCGAGCCCGCACTCCTCATGCCCTCACGCCAGCCTTCGACCACCATGATGGCTTCGAAGTTCCTCTCAAAGTGCAGATCCGGGATCACAAATTCGATCCGTCCAAGTAAATACTACTGTGACCGCAAGACCTGCGCACAAACTGACCCGTAGGATAAAGCCTGGTAGCAGTTTTCGATGCTATATTATTGGGCAATAGATCCGCCAAACAAGCACGCCATGGCACAGTATCGACCTGAGTATCGCCGTGAAGATCCAGTGAGAAAGAGAGAGCCCCAGGTGCAGCCCAGTATCTTTTTGCATGCATAGAATACCACGGCTGCCTTCTTCACCCTCTCCTCCACATTGAGGCGCCACGATAGCATACTATCGAGGATTATTCCGAGGTACTTGGAACATTGCTTCACCTGAAGGGTGCCCCCATCTCGCTAAGGCTTGTCCCAGATCGGAACTTTAGAGAGTGCCAGATTTCTTTTTTTTTCTGCGTTGATACTAAGCCCCACTTCGAGTGCCCAAAGATGTATTACCCTTAGTACTTGGCGCATAAGTTAGCTGAGTGTGGGCAGACACTTTCCGCTTACTATGACAGAGATATCATCCGCATATGCAGTAAGTTCGGCAGTTCCTCTCTACATTATCTTCAGTAACCTGTTGAACACCAGCGACCAAAATAGCGGACATAATATGCCCCCTTACGATATGTTTGATATGTATGTCTATTAACTTCTCCGTGGTCTTTTGAAGAAACGATGTTCGACTAATGGGCCATAATCCTTTGGATATGCGTGGCCACTGCTGCCCACCTTTGGCAGGAAGATCACCCTCGCAGTCCTCTAAGACGTTGGCAAGTAGTTCATCCTTAAACAGCCTTGAAATATGTTGTACAGCGCCATCTTAACTCGATGTAAAGTTGCGGAAGAATATTTCTTGCAAAAGTTGAATAAATTTACAGAAATTGCATAACCTTAAATTAATATTGAACTAACTAAACACTCTTAAATAAGTATGCAAAAATTACAACAGCTGCATCTGACCACTTTAACATAATAACGATGGTAAAATTACAGGTTGCAATTATTTTCAACCACTCTACCATTCGTGAAATTTTAATTTCTTAATGTAAACAAAATAGTGAAAGAACTCTGTAATTTCTTCATTTTTCCCTCTCTGCCTCACTCATTCGCTCTTACTACTTTTTTTATTATCTTTAGAATTCACTCAAATTTTAATTGTGAGGAGTTGGCCAGCCACGCTATTTGTAAACGCGGCCAAGTGGCGACGCAGGTGAAACCTCATTATACAAGATAGCTAGTGGCTGATAGCTGGCAACACTGTCCAGACTACTGGGGTGAAGGGTTAAGCACCATTTTCATTAATTTTCATTTCAGACATTTATTTGTTTATTTATTTACGTTTGTGGGCAAATGAAGTACAAGTATTACCAGGATAATGGAAGGGATATCAAAAATGAATGTACAACTTTATGTGCATACATACATATTTGTGAGTACAACCTCCAAGCCAAGCGCTTATTTTTTTTAATACTCGAAAGC
>NW_016172703.1:0-12753 GCF_001687245.7 Rhagoletis zephyria | reverse complement strand
TTTGAGTGAAAGCGTTCCTTTTGAAATAAAATGATTGGTAATTGGCATTGAGATGCTTGGTTAGGTTACACTTCTACTTGGTGGCATATTCAGTTATCCATTGTAAGTCCTCTCTGATATCTCTGCCATACTTCAAAGAATTCGGTGCACTACGATAACTCGACAAATTTCGTTAACTCAATAAATAATCATAATTCGATAGCTTGATGAATTTCATTTACTTGACCCATTTCAATAATCCCATAAATTTTTATGGCTCGATAACTATCCGTAAATTTCGACAACTAATTTTCTGTGTCTATAAATTTCGACAACTCAATAAACATTGATCAATTTGAATAATACGTTGCGATAACTTGATAACTTTCGATAACTAAATTTTTTATAATTGAATTTACTTCGATTCCTATCGAAAAATTTCAATACATTTTTTTAGCCTTTCTTTACACTAATTTTTATGTATTTCTCATTGTCTACATTTTCGTCTTTATCTTCATTTTTGACTTCTCTTTTTTGTCTTATTGAATCACCATCGACAGAATTAAAATAAGAAGATCTATCTCAGGATAATAGGAACAGTGCGTCTTACACATCTCTATTGTGCTCTGGATGTCTGTTACCAGCCTTCATCTTTGGCTCTGCAGGAGCTAACCTTACCCTGCATCCAGATGCAAGCCCCACATATACTTTAATCATTCAAGTTTTCCCTTATCTAGAAAGTGTAGTTGTAATAACGTCACTTTCATTTAACGACTGGGTTTAACGGCTATTAACAAAGAGAAAAATATTAAAAGTGCGAATGCTCGTATGCACTGAATATAAAATTCGAATAAAAAAAAAAAAATGTGTAATATTTACGTAAATGTACGGGCAAAGGTTTGGCGGAGTAAAACGGGGTTATAAAATACTTTTTATTAATGCAACTCATTCATAAAGTCGACTTAAATGGCGAAATATGGTACATACAATAACAATAAAAGGCAATATCGCAACGAACCGAAAAAAAACAACAACAAAAACGAAAACGAAAACGACAACGACAACGGAAACCAGAAGGAATTATTGTAGCCGCAGTAAATTGGTATGATGATGTTGGTTGAACATTTGCTGCGGCTGGTTGCTGCTACACTGGAGGATGCCTTTAATAATGGAACGAAATGGTTATAAAAATATATATATATGTATGGATAAACGAATATATATGTATGTATGTATGGATGTACGTAGATATGCATAAAAGACTGTAGTTGGTACAATAAAGAATCAACGAAGCGTAAGTGTAGGTCAGAAGTGGCAACACTCAGTATAAAGCCACTAACGTGGTCGATTGCAACGCCAGCCACAACAACGACACCAACAGCAAATGTGAAATAATTTGAAACAATTTCGAAACTAGAATAAGTTTAAGCTGCGCGGCGGCAGAGTGAGATATATGTAGTAAGCAATTCATTGGAGGTATAAAGTGAGCAATAGCCGGTAGCAATGTGCTGCTGCTGCTGCTGCCACCGCCGCTCTGGCAACATTGAAGTCCATTGGCGAATACCACGCTCTGGCTTTATTTATTGTCTCAGGCCGCAGCATTGCCTTTGTTTAGTGCGGCTGCTTCTTCATTATTTCACGCCACGTTAGTGCGAGCTTAAATGAGCGTCTTAAAAGTATCAGCAATTGGCTCAGGCAGCTGCCGCCGAGCGCCGTTTTGCTTTATGACTTATAATACGTATGTATGGGCAAGATAATTTTAAGGCCCGATTACCGGTGAGGCCACACGCGTCTCAAATCAGACATAAGTAATTACCTTTCCCTGCGAGAAAAACAAAATGTCAACCAAATATGTTGGTAATGCTTACGCTACTACTACTCTTACTCTTATTCTTAAAAACCATTGCCCTCCACTGAACCCTCATCGAGTGTGCGGACTAATAATGTATGTATGTTCTCTACTCGATGCCCATCGCAATGCTCAAATTGGTAGTTTGAGCCGATCCACGGAGGAGGAGACTTTAACGCCTAGCAACGGAGTCACCGCTTGATCAACCTTCTGCGTCAATGAGTACCGGGCATATTAGACTACCCAAAAAAATGGGAGTAAATGGAAACGGTCCGAGGAAGAGACCACAGGAGCTTCCAAATAGATTAAGTTTTGTGCCACTCAATCGGCGAGTGCAGAGGCTGAACTAGGGCTGCGACGAGAGGTAGCGAAGGACGATCTGCAGGTGGCACTTGTAGGCGCTGTTTCGAAAAAAGAACAAGTGTGGTCAAATGGGGGCAAAATTTCCTCAGCTGGTCATTAGCCAGGTCATGGCAAACACGAATGGGCCTCCTCACCAGCTTCGACTACGCCAGTCAACTCTCTAAAATCGTCTCAGACAAGAGCTTGGCAAGCATTGACGATTCGTAGGAGGGCTTCAGGCTGAAGCTTATACCTGTCAGTGAGGTCCCCAACAAGCCGAAATTCCGCGATGGAGAAGGGCTGTGAAGGCACTGGTAATTCTTTGGAGGGCATGAAGATGGAAACTGAAATTTCTTCCCACCTACAGCTGCAACATTCCAATGAATGGCTGGCTGATATTAACAGCTCAGGAGTTACAAACGAACAGTATGTCCTGCCTGCTGACTTTCTGCCTCGACTTGGTATCCGACGAGGCAAAGTGAAAACTATCCGTGCGCCTACTGCAGACGATGCGGAGCGACACGGTCATAGGGTTTTAATTCTAAACTCGAATGCAACAAAAGGCAACAGAAGAAGAGAGGGGATGGACGAGGAAGTTGGGCCCCCACAGATATTAAGATTATGATTAAGTTTAATATTAAAATCAAGATCAAGATCAAGATAGAGATGAATACCGTATCTTTCTCATTCCTTCTCATAGCATAACGAACCCAAAGCGATTGCTGGTCGTGTTATTTGCTACAAGATGAAGACGCGCTACCAGATGTCGTTCTTCGTTAGAGATTTTAAATCTTGTCCACTTTTTGTTAAAAAATTTACATTTATATGCATTCATATATTCCGAACAAAAACGAGCCTTATTAGACCATAAACTTCTGTGTCACTTACCCACTTTGATTTTTACAATTAATGGAATTTTTTCAGTTTCCTGCAGGCCTTTTAAATTTCACATATGTACGTATATATGCACGTTAAATTGATTTTGTATTTCAAGCAACAATGTTGCCACTTTATTGTACATACGTACATACATTCATACGCTCGCCGAGTGTGAGTAGTGATATGAAAAAATAAAGAGTTTAAGTATGAATAAGTGCGAGCATACGAGTACAAATATATCTTTAAATATGACTACAAGAAAAAAAAAAACAATTTCTTTCATTTGTACATATGCCCATAGGCACATAGGCAAGTAGGATGTGTGTGTGTGTGTGTGTGTGTATTGCCGCGTCTGCTTTATATATGATAATTAATTTTCCACACTGTAATTACGCTGTAGGTTAATGTGGAAAGAAGATAAAGTCGAGATTGATGTGGAAATGGCAGTCGAAACGATTGCCACGAGACGGGGATTGCGGCAAACAACGGCTTTATGGAGCGGCGCGGCCGGGCACTGTCGGCAATGCCAGTTTTGCTCCAATTCCCGCGTAGATGTTATTTTCGTGCATGGTTATTTTTTATTACAGTTTAACTTCTTTTTTTTTGGAAAGGCAGACGAGGGTGGAAGAGAAAACTACAAGAAAAAGATAGGCTTATAATTGAGTGAAGACGGTTTTTGTGTACATATGTATGTACATATGTATGTATGTATGTATTTGTCGGTGCATATTTGTAAGCAAGTAGTACGTGCAGCCAATTACTTAAGTAGCCTGTCTGACTTAAGTAGATACACATATCTACGTATGTATGTATGTGTTCACTTGTGTCTTCTTTAACTACTAACTGGGCTATAATGAATTTCACAAACACTACAAACGTATATACGTGTGTACTTTTCGATGGACTAAGGGCCGATTACTCAAAGTCTGGTTATCACTAGCTGCGGCTCCATAACACATAATAGGGAGGCGATGACGAAGTTCATCTTGTAGTAACGGCCCTAAATCTTTCCCTTCGGTAAGTTTTCTTATCAAATATGTCAGGATATTCTAAATCGAAACGCTTTAAGAAAGCCTAGAGTTAGTTGTGGACTGTAATCAGCTGGGTTATATATGAAAGGGAAATTAAAACAATGTTCTGAATAGCTTCCAAATAGTTCTAGATTTCTTGAAAAGGAAGAAAAAGTTCTTCGAAATTTTCCCTTTTTTTAAAAAAAGTTTAGTTTTTTCCCGGAAAAACAATTAGTAAGTAATTTAATTTTGAACAAAAAACTGTTCTGAGTAGCTTTTTAATAGTTCAACATTTCTTGAAAAAGAAAACAAGTTGTGGGAAATTGTGCAAAAAAAAATGTTTTCAAAATAGTTGAATGTCTGAAAAAATAAAAACTGTTCTTATCAGCTTTTCAATAGTTTTTAAAAAGGAGAATAAAGTTGCCGAAACAATTTTTTCAAAAAAGTCGAATGAATGTAATTTTTGCAAAAACAAAAAAAAAAACAAAAAAAAACAGTTCTGGATAGTTTAACAATAAAAGGAAAAAGTTCTGCTAAAATTTAGCCGAAATTTTTTTTTTTCCAAAAAGTCGAATATATATATATTTTTTCTTTTAAATAAGAAAATAACTGCTGAGCAGCTTTTCAATAATTTCAGAGTTCCTAAAAAAAATTTTTTTGAAAAATTACACCGAATATTTCTTTTCACAAAAGTCAAAAAAGCTTGATGATTGAAAAAAAAAAAAATAAAAACTTTTCTATGTAATTTTTCAATTGTTTTAGGGTTATGGAAAATAAAAAAGGAGGTTCTGCAAAATTAGGCCAACAAAAAATTTTCCATAATTTTGAAAAAATGTTAGTTTTGAAAAAAATATACGTGTATATGTAAAAGCAAAAAGTTTTCTGAGTAGCTTTTCAATAGCTTTGGAGCTACTGGAAGTAAATAAAGTTTATGCAAAATAACTCCGAAAAAAGGGATTTTTAAGTCGAATTTTACAATTTTTTTTTTTCCTTTTCCGGAAGTATAGAATTAAAGCTACACAGGTAATTTCGTTCCTTGCGATTTATTTTAAGTAATCTGAGTATGATACCCTTATACTTGATGGATGACCTTGTGTTAGCAAGCGACACATAAAACACTAGACATTCACATCACTGCGGAGTTTTCTGTCTGTTACAAGCCTGACTGGAACTGCTTCCCTTTTACTTTCGGCCAAGACAATACCCACTGTGTTCAGCCCTTCACTTAACTATAAGCATTAACGTGGCAACAGCTATTGCGTAGATTAGATCTACATATGTAAATAGATGCGTCTGATGTTCCGCTTTGGCCTAGAAACTTTTCTAGTTTATATAGGTAATTTTTCTTTATGTAGGGCGGATATGGAATTCCGGAGACCTTATTTTAATCAAGGGTCTGTTAAGAATAAGCAAGGAAAATATCTATACGAACAGGGCTATTTTCGCAGGACCCTAGTTGCTCCCGTCAGAATGTCAAGTATTGGAGTTATGCAAGAACTCTTTACAAGGAGCTAGGCATCAAAGGTTTTTTTTATCGCTAGGAACGTCTTCTTAAGGGTACAGCTCTAGGTTGAGAAAGGAGTTTTTTTAAAGAAATTTTATGTTATTTTGTATAAAATTATTTTTCTTCTACTTCAATCTAAAAACAATTAAACAATCACGAACATTTTTCTGGTTAGTTTCCGCAATTACATGAAAACTTACATAGAAACATGCACACACAAGAGCATCCTACATACATATGCATGCAGATGCACGTATCCAAATTCCGGAAATGCATTAAATTTTTTACGAGCAGAATTGTATGCTTAGCAATAAATATAATGGACATGCATACACATGTCCATCACTTTTCATAAAACTATCATTTTTCATGACAACGACATAATTAGCAGTTTCGTTTTTAATTGGTTTTTTATCGTTTAAAAATTTGAAAGTTTTTCTCACACTTACTACGTGATATATTCGAAGGCAGATATACATGCGTATGTATGTACATTAGGGCGGGTCAATTTTTGCTTACTATGGGCGTATAGCATAGGGGGATTCTACGTGCTATTCTTAGCAAATTTTCCGAAGAAATCGTGTATGTAAAACCAGTTTGGAGTTTGCCAAACTGCGAAAATAGGTTTCGAAGAAAATATGAAAATTTTCATTGTTGCGCCCTCTGGTGGAAGTTTAAAAAAAAATAGAAGTGCAGAAATGGATTCCTCATATCCAAAATTCCACATAGCAAAATGTTAAGATACCTATTTTCGCAATTTGGCAAACTCCGAATTGATGCTAGGCCCATGGTTTCTTCGGCAAATTTGCTTAGAATTACACGTAGAGTCTTTCTGTGATGTACGCTTATAGTCGAAAAATTTACCCACAAAAATTGAGCCGCCCTAATGTACATACTAGATACTTGTACAATATGTGTGTACACATATTGAAACTTTCTATTTTTAAATATTCGTAAAATGGAAAAAATAAATCCGAATAAAACCACCGCAGTTGATGACAACGAAAACGGCGTCCCACCGCTCTTTGAGAGTGAAAAGCCAGTAAATCTGAAAATACATATGCACATAAGTTACTGTGCGTAGGTGCTCCCACATGGGAAATACATCTGCACAAACTTTATGGCTCAGATGCACGGCTGCTTGTATTTATATATATATAAAAACACTCACACACACACAAACATATATACTACATACTCGTATGCATGCACATCAAATATAAAAAGCCATACATACAATGAGGATTTTATTTTTTAAATAAAATTATTACGCGTGACAATTTGTTAATTACACTTTGACATGTGGCGCTCACAATATTTACTATTCTTCGCATTCTATTTGCAAATTTACGGTAAAAACTTTGTTGAACAAATTCATATAGCGATACATGTACGTATACATATATATGTGTGTAAGTAATAATGTGTCCACATATTAGGGTGCGCGATTGTTTGCCTATATTCGAAAACCGTGTTTCGTGTCATTCGAAAAATGGCAATTTACCAGAAACCAGTTAAGAATTTTCAAGTTTCAAGAAAAACTCGGATAAATCGGTCTCATTTAATATAATTTTTTATACAGTACTACAGAAAATTAATCAGAAATTATTACGAGAATTACAATAAATACAACTATGTATGCATTAATAAAATTTAAAAATTAAAAAAATACATAAATAAAAACACGCTTTTATTGCAATAAGAACTAAAAATTAAAAAGAAAATACTTTTAAATAAGTATAAATATTTCGTTCAAGAAGAATAGGAATTTCCATAATTTGATTTAATTTAACTTTTCAAACTAGCTTCAAATAGGATTAAAGTGATCCTGAGCCTACCGTTAGATGAGACTGACGACTGACGACGATTCACTGTTTTAGACAGAGTTTAATAAGCTGCTGCAAAAAAAATAACTGTGAAAAGTTTTCATTCGACTTTCCTTAATTTTTTTTTTTTATAATATCGGCAGTTGGAATTTTTAAGTACTTATGCTGGATTTCCACTAGGCATTCAATGGCAAAAAATTTAATCGCAAACTTGGACCATAAAAAATATTCGCGTTATTACGTTAAAAAATATGCATTAAATTCGTTTCCACGTGGAATTTCTAAAATTTAAAAAAAAAATACTTCCTTTTCAATGAAATAAATTCTTAAAATTTGTAGGTTCTGTTATCTATATATATAAATAAACTAGGCCCGATTTATTCGATTATAAAAATCTGGTTTATTCGGTATTCGAAACATTTAGATTTCAAAAAACCAGCTTAAGATATTACAAAAAAAAAAAACAGTTGAAAACCGGTTCGAAAAACCGAGTCAATCACCCTGGTACAAACATACACTTTTGTTTTTTCAGACGAATTTTTTTTTTTCGTGAGCTTCTGCTTGGTCTTATTATTTGTCATTTTTAATAAGTTTACGGTTGTGTTGGAAGTTTTAAAAGCTGAACTGGTTACAGTTATGTATATGTTGTTGCTGCGCTTGACATTTCTTTGTTCTATTTTTTTCTTTGTTGTAGCTCTCATTCATTTATTGACACTTTTTTTTTGGAGCTTTTTATGGCAACAGTTTATGCTGGCAGAAGCGCCCACGCATTCAGAATTTGTAACAATAACTTTATAAATATTTATGTATATACATACATACATACATATGTGTGGGCAGTTAAACTTATAGATGTATGCATAAAATATACAACACTTTGTCACACATATAAAAGTCTTTCAAATTCAAATTTCTGCACTTTATTAAAATGTAAAGAATAGCAAAAGCCATGAAAGCGGCATCGATATTCAGTTTTTGAAAAAAAAACTCCGCTTAGCTAGTTACCTATGTAGTATACATACATACATATATATTTTTCAATAACCAATAATAGCTAAAGTCTTGAATAGAACGCACCGTTCGGAGCCTATACTTACGAAAATTTCGTCAAAGCCTTCCCGACGTCCCGACTTAAAGGATATTTTTCATATTATTTTGATTTGGTTTTCTGGGAATTTTTGGTAGTTGCCAGTATTTTCTGTGGACTACTACATATTATTTCGGGATAATTAGGATTTTTTTTATTACATTTTGCGATTTTTTTTATTTTTGATGCGTTTCATGATTTTTCGGATTTCATCGGGAATTTTCGGCACCTTTTGGTACAGATTTCGTACTTTCCGTGATTTTTAGGGAAGTCTTGGGTCCAACAGTCCATTGAAGAAGAAGATATTTTTAACATTTGTTCTTCTTGTTCTTCTTTTGTTTTAAGTGTAGACAGGTGCAGGACCCGTGTGTTCCTGGACGCCCTTGGTATGGTTATCCAGCTATCAGTACCAACTCGAAAGATCTCCGAAGCACATCACTCATACTTACATACGTCATGTCCAAGAATATCAATATAATAATTCTCTCGAAATCCCACAAAGCCTTCTCATCATTATTCGACGTGGTCCATGTTTCTTCGGCATATATATATATATATGTAGAAGGAGATTTCGTTCTTCTAGAATGTGGTATACTCTTCACAGTGACGGCACTACGATGCAGATTGGGGATACGTAGGTATTAGGCTTTCCAGCATCAGATTGAAGGGATCGCACAAAAGACACTCACCTGCCTAAAAATTGGTTTCGTTTCAATGGGTACGAGTACCCGGTCCCTCCTAATTTGGGCAGAGCTAAAAGTTGTGCTCAATATCACTTTACAAAACAATATTAGTAGTTCTTAAATCACATTATGGCTTTTCTCAACTCGTTTTAGTTGAATGGGGGAACGTGACCATCGTCCCTATACATGCGGCTAGGCTCCTCTTCAGCATACACGCCTCCCGTTTCATCATTCAAAATCGTAGATAAGTGTTCCATCCATTTCTCAAGTGTACTCTGGATGTCTTCATGTCTGCAGGAACTACATAGACCCGATCTCGAAACTATTTGATTTCTGCCACGTCTTCTGTTAGAACTTTCGATCCACATTCGGCGGACACCCACAGTGGCTTTAGGGATTCTTCGATGCCAATGTCGTCAGTTTTCGGTGTCGCAACGTGGTCGATCAGCCTGCGAGCATACTTCTGTTATAAAAAAGCTTCCAAAAAAATTTGCCGTTCTCACCAAAATATAAAAGGAACGCTCGACCAGACACTTAGCAAAATTGCAAACGCACAATGTTAACGTTGTTTTTATTATATTCTTAAAATAATGAATATCTAATTTTTTAAAAGCTGTATGCTTCTTCAAAGTGCATGTACTTAAATTTTATCTAAACACAAAGATCGTATGCGTAAAACAATGTACGTTTTTAACAAGCATACGCTGGCTTTTATTATAGACATTGTAGATAGTGTTCCTCATTTTAATAAACTTTTATTTACAAGTGCTGCACTCTATTAAACGACTAAGTTGGTTTTAAAATTTAAAATTTCATGCAATCAAAAGCGGTGGATGTGGTAAAAACTTTGAGCCAAAGAACGCCCGAGTGAGACTCTATCGTTTTATATTCTCAACTTGGGCATTCTTTGGTTCAATGTAGCTACATACATGCTTACGTGTATTACATACATACTATACATACTTACATGCATGAATGCAGTAAAAAATATGTAGGTGGTAGATGCACAGTTTATTTATATTTCAAAAACTACTCATGCTATAAAATAAATTATTTAGAGTTATTAGAAGTACGCTCATTTGTATGTTTATACATATAACTTATTTACATGATAAAGTTTGGTAATTATTTTTAGAGCATAAAATTCAAATTTTCACAAAAAAATTAACAATAATTTTAGCATTTCTAATTGTTTATACAGGCAAAAAGTTGCTAGATATGCGATATGATAGTGCTTTTACATGAAAGTAGTTTAAGTTATCGTTATCGATATGCAAGTAAAGAGACATTTTATAAATTTATTTTATTTTATTTTTAATATTGTTTTCAGCTTTGTGCCACGATTATGTTTATAAGGAAAAATGGAAAATGCAACAAAGTCTAAGCGGTAGAAGTCATAGCAGCTATTTCGGAGATCACCACATCTCTTCATCAGACTTCGTTTTTCTAGACTTCAGTAGGGATCGAACCCGCGTCATCGATGTGCAAAATCAGAAACTTTAACCACTGACCTATGCACACTAGGGTGGTCCAAAAATGCATGTAAAAAGTAAAGTCGGAATTTTAATACCGCCACCCCCTAGGATTGTTCTGAACCGAAAAAATATAGCCGTATTTTTTTATTGTGAAATCAAAAAATATTTAGAGGTCGCTCAAAGCGCTGAAAGAATTCCATGTATTTTATATGGAGAATAAACACTTTTCATAGAAATGGTATAGAATTCTTGAAAATCAATATTTTTCGACTGGAAACCCTGTTTATCTTCAGAAGATTCCCGGTAATAATACCCGGAAATGGAATTACATTCAATTTATGGGTGCGTTCAGAAATGCATCAAGCCAAAGCATCAGTATTTTTTATTTCTTAACTATAATTAATGGGAATGTCTTATTTACGCAACTAAATTCCAATTCGGCTTATAACCGTGATTGCGCATATTTGACATTTCCGTAAATTATAGGTTAGATGCTTTGGCTTGATGCAAAATATTAGGATGAGGATACCGATAAAAGCAAAGATGAAGATTAAGGAAGAAAGATTAAAATAAAGGTAATTATAGAGAATCCATATAGATACGCAGAGACTCAATCTGGGAACTATTTTGGGATTTTGAATATCTTCGGAATTCTCGGGACTTATCGATAATTTCATCGGTTTTTTAATCGATTTTGTTATCAGAATTTATATCGGTATTGTTATCGACATTTTCGGAACCTATCGGTATAATAACGCTATTTTTATCGATTTTGTTATCGATATTTTTATCGACTTTGTTATCGATTGTTTATCGATTATTTATCGATCTTGTTATCGGTTTTGTTATTGATATTATTGTCGATATTTTTATAAATTTGCGGATGGATTCTTGTTATCGATATTCTCGTCGATTTTATTATCAATATTTTCATCGATTTTGTTATCGATATTTTATCGATTTTGTTGTCGATATTTTGGTGGATGTTACTATCGATTTTTTGTCGAAAGAATATAAAAATAAAAATTAAGATAAAACGAAACAAAATAACATAATTGTAATTAGAACGATCATAGGGAGGAACAAGTATAACCCCAGCGGACCAAATGCTCGCAAATGATAACGCATGCGAGTGAAATGCGAGATTTAACCCGGAAAAACTCTCGCAAATGAATCGGGAAACGATAGCAATATGATTTATATGTCGTTCAGTTTGTGGCAGTGAATCTTTCATTTACGATGGTTGGATGGAATATCGTTAGTGAGCATTTGGCGATATATTTTGCAAGGTTGTTTTGATATTTCTAGCGATAAGCATAAAATACTAAATGTGATACGTTTTCGATTCAAAATAGAATATAAAAAAAATATTTTTGACAAGCCGGCATTAACATCAAATAAGTATCGCAAGAGATATCGCAAAAGGTCCACAAGAAATAAGGGTTGAAAGACTTTTATTTATTTCATTCCCCATTAGTAAATATTTTTTATTATTAGTTAAATGTTTTTATTGTTTAAACTAAAATTCGGACATAGAAGAAATTAAAAACTGAAATTTCACATACATAACTTAAAAGTATTACGCACTTCTTTGACAGCTTAAAGGAATCTATTTCTTGAGTATAAATAAAATAAACATTACGAAAACAAGGCACTCTTTAGCCATTGAAGACATTTATAGATGAAACTTCACTCCTTAAAGAAATTAACTCAGCACCTTGACGATCAATTTTGGCTAGTAACTGATAAATTTTATCAATTGTTGCCCTCAGGGTTTCCATAATCTTCGTTATAAGGCTCAATATGTCTGTAAACGTAATAAATAAATTTTGTAAGTAGGCATTAANAATAAACATTATGAAAATAAGGCACTCTTTAGCCATTGAAGACATTTATAGATGAAACTTCACTCCTTAGAGAAATTAACTCAGCACCTTGACGATCAATTTTGGCTAGTAACTGATAAATTTTATCAATTGTTGCCCTCAGGGTTTCCATAATCTTCGTTATAAGGGTCAATATGTCTGTAAACGTAATAAATAAATTTTGTAAGTAGGCATTAAGTAAGAGACTGGGTCCGAACCCGGCTCTCGTGAACTTGTGACCGTTGGAATATAGT
>NW_016172702.1:7836-12756 GCF_001687245.7 Rhagoletis zephyria | reverse complement strand
AAAAAACTTTTAAATTTCGGTATAATAAAGTGCACATTTGAAGTTGCTTCTATTTTCTATTTTTATTTTATTTTTTTTTTTAACATACTTTGAGAGATTTCTGCCACCCCTTTTAGTGAGTTTTGAACTCTTTTGGAAGAAACTTTGATATACAAAAAAAAATGTCCGCATGTCAATATTGATTAAGTTTCCCTGTGTTGTCTATATTTATCTGTTCAGTGGCTCAACGACCCCTGCCTAGAAATTTATAGCTAAAATTTTCTGAAGAAAAATGCTTTATCATTCCTAAAATAATCCAGCTTGAGAGGCGTTGCCTAATTACACAGGTGATAAACATGGTTTGCCCCGGGGACAAATATCTTTCTTTCAAAGAATTTCAATATTTAAACAATTGCATTACTGAATACCGAGTATTGTATTGCGTTTCATTAAAATTAAATATTTTGAAAAATGCATAATAAACACATGCACCAAATATCTGCGTAGTTTCCAAAATACCTGCTTCAATTAGTGTTGTTATTATTTTTATTTTGTTTTTATGATAAATAAATTTTATACTTAAATACGAATTCTTAATTTTTCATTAATTTTTCGTTATTTGCATAAGTATATAAATACATTTTTTGCGCCTTAAAATGCATACTAAATAGCCTCCGACACGTGCGCTGTAAAAGAATTCTATCGTTTTCGTTCTCTTTCGCTTTCGTTTGGTTTCGCATGCCCTTTGCGTATTATTGTACTGGTTCCTTGCGTTCTATAAATGAATATTAATGCGTATTGTTTTGTATATTATTTTTGTTTGCTTCTTTTTAGAAGGAGAGAACAAATGTATCGAAAGTTGATAAAACGCTGGGCCAGTCAAGGTTGACTAACAAAGTGCATTCGGATGTGGCAGGTCAATACCATATATTTGTATCACGATTTTCCTCATAATTTCTACGTATAAGGGCGAGTACCCTGTAGGAAATAGAAGTACGTATAAATGCTTAAACGTTTTCTACGTGTTTGCCCGAGCTTCTCATACAGTTTGTGTGCCTATTGATGTTGAGGCAAAAATGGAGCTCGGAGGTTTGCCATTATCTGCCGAGGGGCGACTGATATTTAAAAAAAAAACTTTTTTTTGATGTTGCTGGGACCAGAAATTAAACCATGGACCTCCCGAGTGGCAGTAGGCATCTCTAAGTACTCGGTTATAGTGGCAAGAGCACTACTCAGAACCGAAAAAGTCATAAAAATTCAATAAAGTATTAGAAAAAACTTAAAAACGACCAAACGTGAATTGTGTACTGATTTTTATTGGTTTTACTTTTGATCTAAAAAACGTTTGTAGTTTTTTGCTTTGCTCTTTTCTAAATAAAAGTTATCTTTACTGTTAATAGATGTTTTGTAATTTTTGGTCATGACTTCATACCAACATAATGATTTTCATTTTGTGAAAACGGTAACCGGTTTATCCGGGGTTTTCTTAATTCCAAAATCTGCAACCGGTTTTTCACAAATTGCAATTTTTCGAATAACTCGAACGCCGGTTTTGGATAAACGGCTAACTCACGAACACCATAGTCATTACTACTTTTCTGACGAATTTCTCTTACTTTAACAAAGGCATGACCTTAGTTATGCTAGTAAGAATTTAGAATGTACCTACAGTTGGTATGAAACATACTTCTACGCCGCTTTACCAAATAACGTCCATAGAATGTAGAGCCATTGCTCGGATTAGTTCGACGTTCTGTAGTATCTTCTCGGCGACACAATATTTTAAACCTTACTTAGTAAGGTGTAATCGCAGATATTCATTTTGTGATTTACTAATAGATAACATTAGACATGACTACAATTTTAATTTTAAAAGCTGAAAGAAAACATGGATTAACTCTTAAGGTGCTTACCCATTTGCCAACTGGGTACAAGCATATCGTCGTTTAAAGTACAAAATCGCGTATCGTCCATCATTCTGCAAAACCGCGTAACTTACATTGTTCGCCAAAAATTGGATTTGCTCACACAAGCTCTTGGCTCAATTCTTATCCATTCGTCCTGAAATATACTAGCCAGAAGTGCGATTTCTTTATAAAAAAGTGAGCCATTTTGAAATATGCGTGTTTTTACTCTCTAAAAAATAATTTATGCAACCTCACATACGCGGTTTTGCATTTTGTTAATACGTGGTTTTGTACTATAAACGACGATATGCATGTATGTATTAAAAAGGGTAAAATTAACCACTCGTGCTCATATACCTGTAGTTGCGTATGTAACGTATACGACCCATAGCACCATACGTAGTCATCTAACACGTTTACTCGCACGCCTTTACTTAAAAGTCACAGTATTATTTAAAGTTATTAAATATAAGCATGGGAGATTTTTACACAGTATCCCTTATGTACATACATATATATTATCTTCATGTATGGAACAATTTTAGAATGAATTTCGAGTTTGCCAGTAAAACTTGTAAAAATGGAATTTTAGTATTTCAAATCATAGTTATCTTTCACTCAATGTAATTTTATTTCATTTGGTGACACACTCATTTTAATACATTAGATTCGTTCATTTTAGCAAGGAGAATATTTTCACCGTTTCACTTTAACATTTTGAAGTACCTAAATTTATTAAAATAAAAAAACTAGTGGAATTGAAAAAATTACAAAATAGCTGCTACAGATAATCCGCATGCTGCCATTTTTTTCTATTTGGTTACACACCCTTGAAACTTCACAGATATGATGTGTTTGATGTCAATGCCCATTGCTTCTAATGCAAACATTCTATTTGAAAGCTTCCCAAAGTTATTGAAAAACAACAATTACGATTTTCGGTAATTTTTCGGCTAAATAAACCTTTTAAGGCTAAAGTGGTTCAAATACTTGATTTATTTTTTATTGTAATTTTCCATATATCCATAATTTTTTCAAATTGGCTCTTGTTTGCGAATTATTGCGAAACTTAAATATTTATTCCGAAAGAGTTTTGTGAAAATGTATCAAAATTTAAACTGGGGAAAAGAAGAAGTATTCTTTAAAATTTATGGCACAAATGTATCCATCTGGATACACTTGTATCTAAAAGGCAACCCTACATTACACGTTATCTTAAAATATTGGCTTTGCCCGCGGTCGTTGGTTCAATGACCACTTGCGCAACTATGGCTCTGGATTTACCACTCTGTGGAAGCCTTAGCATAGGGACAACTACAAATATCTGATGGTTCCCCCAAAAGAGAAAGAAAACACAAATATTTTGGGAAACATTCAGGGATTGGTTTGTCTGACTTCAGGTTCAAAAATATTTGCTTGTACAGCGAATTTCGAAACTAAATTCTAAGGTTGGGTATTTAGACGATCGTTTTCCTGATCCCAGAAATATGATTGGCTAAATCCACGGCCGTGCGCTGAAAAACTGGTCCTTAACGATTTCAACAAAAGAATACGGCAAGTTAAGGAAAATAGAACGTAGGGACTCTACGGTAAGGATAGTAAGTAAACAAAAAAAACAATTATAATTTAAGTAACTCTTAGGAAACTATAACTTCCGTACATAATTTTAATCATTTAATTTTTTTTAGTGAATAAAATCAAAACTATGCATATCCACGCTACATTTTTTTAAATAATTTTCTTACTGATAAGATATTTAAAAAAAATTAAGCTTACCAAGTTCGATGTAATTGAGCTGTCCACTTACCTAAAATAAAAATAAAAGTTATTTTATAAAAACATTTAATTAAGAAAACTTAAATTCTCGCACATATGAATGTGCAGAAATAACAGTAAATATCCTCTAGTAATATTAGGAAATCTTTCGAGGAAATTTTGGAGAATTTTCGCTGCTTATATTGTTTCCCTTTCGTTTTCCCCAGAAGAATTGAAAAAATGGGAACTCTCCTTGCCGTTTTTCAAGGAATTTGAATAAATTATCGTCACCCTCATGCCAGAAGCATGAATGGGAAAATTTATCAGTTTTGAGTTATTTGGTTGACTTGATTAACCTTTAGATGTTCTATGTTATACCAAAACCCAGAATACCATGCGTACACGGAAAGCACATATTTTACAACTTTCAAACTTGATTTCCCAAATTTTTCATTTTTACACATTCATGCTTCTGGCATACGGGCGACGATATGTACTTTGGTATGCTTTCTAATGCACTCCACGACTAGCTTGAAGAATATTTCCACAGTCATTCCACAAGAAGTTTTGCAGAAAGCTTTCGCATTCATTTGGAGAATTTCTTCGAGAAAAGGTTTTTCTAGATTTTCTGCAGTAAATGAGTGGGAATACTTCCACCCAAAAGGATCGAGTGTTAACAAAAACTTAGAGTCTCTAATAGGGCAGTATGTGTTCATCATTCCACAAAAGACTAGTAAAATTCTTCCTCTTTCATACATACAAGTTAAAATTAAAAAGTAATAAATTCATAAATATAACAAGCAAGGAAAGTGGTCAGCACTTCGGTTTCGCACATTTCAAGAATAAAAAAAAAATAACTTTAATCATAAATTATACTAAACTTATCAAGGCGATTTTCGCTGTGAACTTATTATAAAATTGGAGGTCCTTAGCCATATAAATGGAGGAAATATTTCACCCGCACTCATATCTGAACAATCAGTTGATGATTTTCTTAGTAGATTTATAACTAACTAGCAATTACCCGGCGTGCTTCGCTGCACCTTAAATGTATTTTTGTGTTGTAACTCTCCCCCTAAGCTCTTATGACCTCATTTACAAAATATTTTTAAAGAACTTTATGAAGTTAGATTAAAAAAAAAAACGATCTATGAAGCATTGTTTATTTTTTTTTTGAGTTAATATATTTTCGAAGGTAATTAGAAAATATGTAAAGAACCGACTTTCTCTTGGAAATTTAATTTATAATCTTATAACTGGAGTCTACTATCGCACCCTT
>NW_016172702.1:5792-6002 GCF_001687245.7 Rhagoletis zephyria | reverse complement strand
CTGTTACAAACAACCGTTATGTGAACAAAATTAATATACCCTTGTGCACAAGTGCGCTCGGGTATAAAAATAAACAATGCTTCATAGATGGATTTTTTTTAAATCTAACTTCATAATGTTCTTTAAAAATATTTTGTAAATGAGGCCATAAGTGCTTAGGGGGAGAGTTACAACACAAACATACATTTAAGGCGCAGCGAAGCACGCCGG
>NW_016172702.1:267-5488 GCF_001687245.7 Rhagoletis zephyria | reverse complement strand
ATGTAAATATCTTTGAGATTAATTTGATTTATTCAAACATTTTTTTTTTGTGCGTGAAAAAACAAAATCGGACATTTTATGCAGTTCCATCAAAAAATTCCCAAATTCTTTTCAATTTGCATACACTCGCAATTTTTTACCAATACACCCACACATTGCAAATTGCCTATCATCATTTTTTTTTTTTCAAGACGATAAGTAATTTCTCGTTCTATTTCAACAGCTGATCGATCATAGCTTTGGGAAGTTAGTTTTTGTTTGCAGAAAATTGTCTGCTTAATAAAATATAGGAAAAAACAAAGAAATCGTATACGTGCGAACAAAGTGAAAGCAATGTTTTGAACGTGTAAACATAAATTAAGCGAACAAATTTTAGTGCTCAATTCGGTTGTATTTTCAAAACATTTTTGCCTACCAAAAGGTTCATCAAACCAACCAAGCTACCAAAGGAGAATGAACCTACCAATTTTGGTCCAATTGGACCAAAACGGCAACGCTGATGCTCGTCAATGAGCGAAACAGAAATCGTTTTGTTTGCACTTTTTTCTTTGCAAAGTTTGTGTCTTCGTGAAATGTTTCGTTTGTTTTGAACTCTGTGTATGGACATACTTGGATACATACATACATATGATTAGTTTGCTGTGTCAACCACATACTGCACATGACTTCGAAGCGATGCTTTGCCTTTCGGTTATAAATGTGTACACACATACATATGTATGTATTTAGCATGTTCAATCAGTGATCGCTGCCCTGCAAAAAATGGGACTAATCCGAGATGACTCCGGGATCAATCGAAAAGGAGCATGCGACTAATACCACTTTTGATCTCTTTATATGGAATGAACTGATCGCTTTTGTTCGAGCATGTCCTATGAAGAGACTAATTGTTCACCTTTATACCCAAACGGGTATAAAAAGCGACTAGTCACTTTTAAAAAATAAAAATAAAAATTTGCGCCAGCCGCGATTCGAACTGGGGTGGTCAGTTTTGTTAGGCGAATACTCTCTCTGTGTGCCAACGCCGCACATGAAATTTCATTGACTAAGTGCGTACATATCATTTAATCGTTAATAGTTCCCGTTAGAGATGAGTTGGGGACTAATTGATCTCCAATTATACCCTTAAGGGATGAGTCGAGACTAATTGACCTCCAATAGTACCCGTATGAGAGTAGTTGGGACTAATTAATGCCCAACTGTACCCGATTGAGAGTAATCTCGGAATACTCGCTTTAGAGATTAGTCGCACAATTTTTTGCAGGGTGTTTAGCTCAAATACGTTTATGTGTGTATGTATGTGGTATAGCGCAGTCACGTCGCTCATACACATCTCTTTTGCCTTTGTGAGCTCGTGTTTGATCGGCACTGGTACGGTACAGATTTTTCGCGTAGCTATGCGCTGTATTTGGCAACCAAATAGGCTTATGATTGTACGTCTCTGTAATTTTTTGTAACTTTACACCCAAAAAAAGGGTGCTTATCTTCCAAGAATAAAAAATATAAGTATGCCACTCTGCGTCTTTTTACAAATGCTTCGTTTAAAAAAAAAATATNAAAAAAAAAAAATATTAAAATCGGTTTAGTACTTTGAGAAATATGTCGTTACAAACGTACTCCATATAATCAATTTTATTTAATAGTATAGATAGCACACAAAATTGCATGGTTTTAGCTATCAAAATTAAGGAGTTTTAAAGCAAAGCTGCACAGCTAAAAATATCAGTTGTATGGGAGCTATAAGTAATAGTAGGATGGATAAGTAAAAAGCTTATAAGATTCCCTTATCTGAACAATCTGTTGTATGGGAGATCTCAAAGATTTTCTTAGTCGAATTTTTTTGATTTATCAGAAAATTGCTCACAAAACTTTACGGTTTTATAATTTAAAATGAAGGAGTCTCATATCTGAACAATCAGTTGTATGGGAACTATCTGTTGTAGCGGTCCGATTTTACTGGTTTCGCCAAATGAATAACACATTACTAAAGGACACACGCATATCAAATTTCAGTCCGATATCTCAAAAACCGAGGATTTAGATGTTTAAATTAATTATGCTTAAATTTGCATTTCGGTTATCATATATAAATATGTACATGCATATGTATGTAAGTAAGTGGACATCACAGGAACAAAATTACCAAAAAGAAAAAAAAATCAGGAAGTAAGTAAAAAAATATATACATTGCAGGTGACTTTTGCATTTCTAAAAATATTCATTTGAAATCAGGGAAATGTGTGTGTACATGTATTTGTGCACAGGTTTCGTGCGCAAAATTGAAAATTCATATTTTTGCATTAAAATTCTAAAATAAACACCAATAAATTCACACTTAAACCAGAATACTTCCTGAGTTTTAAAAACAAATGCCATACATTTAATAAATAAATATGGTTAATGTGTACGTTTAGTATGTGCAAATGAATGTATGCGCACTTGTTTGTTGTACTTTTATCCACTCTTAATTTTTTCCACACAATATTTACACACACTTCTGCTTCATTTATTTAATTACTGACAACAGCGCAATCAAGCAGAAAGAAAACACAGCAGCAGAAAAACGCTTCCGGCTGGTCTGGTGCTCTATAGTTTTTGCATGCTTTTATTTGCTAAGTATGTATTTCGTCACCTGAAATGCAAAAAGACGTAACAAACATCGCAACTGAAATGGAAAAAGGCGTTAATAATAACACTAGATCACAAATTTTAGTTTGGTTTTTTGTTCTCCAGACGTTACTAACCAATTTTTATGTAGAATTGCTCACTGATTCACTGAAAATCGAGTTAATTTTTTATTCTATGGATATGTTTTCAAGATATTTTCAACTTATCGTTATTCAGCTAATAAAATTCTCCATCAAACATTTTTACATCACTTTCCGATAGGACTGATAGTTTCTGACAAATTAATTAATAATTCCAGTTTTTTTTTTATTTTTTAATGAAAAAATGAAAAAAAATCAAATCTTAACAAAAGAAAAATTAAACAAATAACAGGTTTTGTGCCAAATTTTTGGATTTATGCTAAAGCCCGTTCTGTTAAAAAAACAAAATCAAGTTACTAATGAAGCAAAGTGATGGATATATAAAGAAGTAATGAGTGGTCAAATGAAAATGCGCAAAGATTTTTTTAATGAAATATGAGCAGAAAAGCGTGTTACTCAGGTGTTCGTGGCGTATGAGTAACTTTTTTCCTGCTCATTTTGTATACCAAAAATCTTTGCATATTTTCATTTGACCACTCATTACTTCTTTATTTATCCCTCGCTTTCCTTCATTAGTAACTTGGTTTTTTTTAACAGAACAGGCTTTAGCAAAAATTCAAAAACTTGGCACAGAATCTGTTATGTTTTTAATTTTTCTTCTGTTAAAGTTTGAAATTTAATTAATTAATTTGTTAGAAACTATCAGTCCTATCAGAAAGTGATGAATAAATGTTTTATGGAGAATTTTATTAGCCTTAATTTGACCTATCTCATTTTAAGATTGTTAAACTGGTTCGTAAGATATACTTTATTAAGATGAACCACATTTTGTTTTAAGCTGCATAACGGTAAATTGCAAATATCTCGAAAACGTATCCATAGAAAAAAATTAACCCGATTTTCGGAATCACAGCGCAATTCTATATAGAAATTGGATAGTGGCATCCATTGAACAGGTTTGCTGTAAACCAGTGTAATTTTTTTATTTCATAAAATGCTGTGGGGAGTTGTAGTTCGATGAAATCCATCATATCAATCACATTTGTTATGTCTTTTTGCATTTGCAGGTGTCGATATGGATATTATGTACGTATTTTAGGTTGATTTCTTCAAAACTGCACATAGTAGGTTTTACTATGTAACTAAGTGGGAAGTTTACTCGGAATAACTAAGAGTGCAAAAGTCATTCCGCCTGCCGCATCACTGTAGTGTCTTCCAGGCCGAATTTGCGGCTTCTGAATGTTTGAGGCCATGAGCAATCGGTGTTCCAATTTTTAATTTCCCAAGCAGTCGGACGGCTCTAAAAGCGCGATAATCTGCTAAATTTAACTCGTAACCTATAGTGAAGTGCCGTAGATTACTTAACGTGATGGCAGAGCAGCTCACTCTTCACCTGGTGCATAAATATAAGGTGATTGCTTATATGTGTAAACTCCACATACTGCTTTGTGTATGAAGGGGGTTAATGAGATCCTTTGTGGTGTAACAACGAGCCTGATTAAGGGTCTATGTGCGCTCGTAGCCTACCGGCGGCCACTTTAAGCCAACCCTAATCAAATTGTTTAACATTAGAAGAATGAAAATGTCCTTATACTTCTCCTTCACATTCGGCACTTTAATCGTTTCTCGCCCTGCGTCTAAAATAGAGAATTTCGCCAAAACCAAATAAGTTCTGGACGTCTGCTCCGGATTTCCATTTTCATCTTTATAGAAACTTGTTCCGGCCTTGTAACCATTTGATAGCTGCCTTTTTTTCTGATAAAATTTTCGGGCTGAACTCCTGCATTTANTTTAATGTTCGGCTCCGCCCGAACTTAGACTTTCTTACTTGTTTATCCTTATACCNTGCATTTAAGTGAACTTAAAAGCTCTTCAGATTCTCCTCTTTCTGTATGTCGTTTTTTATCCTTATACGTTTCATTGTTGGTGTTGTAGTGGCTCATTTGAATGGGATAATCCTTCAATCGGTATCATTTAGCTTAACTAACGGTGGGCCCAGGAAGTGTGCTGTTTCAACGGGGTCGGACCAGTTGGAGCGGGGTGTTAGATGAATTTGTATTAATAGACATGTGCAGAGGTGGCCGGTGTTCTCCCTTGGCAGCAGAAGATCTTCCTCTGAAATTGGTGGCGACTGAGATCTGAAGACGACGTTCAAAGCAAGTAGTTAATAACTCGCTTATTGCCAGTTTATATAGTGTTCGGCCCAGTGGTAGTTCTGCATCTCTTTCAGAAAAGGTGTTGGAGTCTCCGGCCAACCACAAATTCTACAGCAATTGTGTGTCCTCTAATGGCAGCTTTAATAAAAGTCTCATGATGCATACTTCTTATGACCATGCCTCGTCTTTAGCCTTCCCTCTAATTTGAGGTGATTTAGCTTTATATTTCATGGAGAAATCCAAGAATTGTATATATGTGGTACTTTCCCTATGAGGGGTTCCAGATATTACAGACATAATAATAATAATATATTGGCGCTTACACATATGTTAGTGTTTGGCCGAGCTTCTCCTCCG
>NW_016172702.1:0-246 GCF_001687245.7 Rhagoletis zephyria | reverse complement strand
CTCAAAATTGATACTTACAATAATTTTTCGACGCAAAATAAGAATATTATAAATTTTTGGAAAATGGGCGTAGCCACGCCCACTTATGGTTACATGTGTCATATCTGTACATATCTTAGGAACCGCTGCACCAATTTCTTCCAAACTTGGCACAGTTGTTGGCCTTCGCACAGCATACCAAGTGGGAGAAAATTTTCAAAATTGGACGATAACCACGCCCACATCCCATATAACGGTAATTTAGAG
>NW_016172700.1:6586-12757 GCF_001687245.7 Rhagoletis zephyria | reverse complement strand
AGTGATGGAAGACCTGAGTGGTAACGACCACAACTACATCACCTTCCAAGTCACTGACATAACGCGAGGGCAAACACGTAGTATCCCCCGCAGGAAACCAGGATGGAACCCGCCTAGGGTCGATGTTCGCAAGTTCGATACGTCACTCGTAGCAGATTCCCAAGGTATTTCACCCGCAACGGGAGAGATCCACAACAGGGAGTCTTGTACTAAGCTGGTCGAAGAAACTATGCGCTGCATTCACCGGGCATGCAAAGCCTCAATGCCACAGAGGAGAGCATGGTCAGGTAAAAAGCAGGTATACTGGTGGAATGACCGAATTTCTGAGCTGCGAAGGGCCTGCCATAGAATGCGGAGACTCGCAACGCGCGCTCGTGGTAGACCTGAGGCGCTGACCAGAGCAGCAGCCTACAAAAGCGCTAAGAAAGCACTCGGGGTCGAGATACAGAAGCTCCATCCGTCAGCCCTTCGAAAAAGGCTTTCTGAGACCAGGGTTATGTTAGGGATAGAGTATCAAAAACCCGGCCTTCGATATGTAGGGGTCGTTCCGTGTTGAGGATGGTTAGGCCAATGCGGGCTGCCATTTCAAGGACCAGTCTTCCCCTGGTGTTTGTTTGGGGCATACCCCATTCCACGCCTCTTGCGTTGAAATCTCCAGCAACAATTATGTGGGCGGTTATATCGCGCAATTCGTCTTCAAGGTCTTCGAGCTTTTCCCTGAAGACAGGGACTGTGTCGTTTGGAGACAGGTAGCAGCTCACCAGAGTGATGTCCGCCATTTTAACCCAGACGTAGCAGCGTCCGACCCCGCTGCTCTCTGCGCGATGGTTGGGGTTAGCAATCCATATCGCGGCCGAGCCTGATTGGTCAACATACCAGGTTTCCTTTGTTCTATCGGGTTCACTGATGATGACCGCTTTCAATTGGTACTATAACATAAAAAGTTATAAAAAAAGTGCAGAAGAAAGAGCCAAATGGTGCCCAGATTGGGCTGAAATCACCCACATAAGAAAAAATTTGGAAACCAATTTTAGTTCGCAGTTATAATTTTTTTATATAGTACTTTTATGTGTATATATATATTTTTCTAGTACATGTTTTTCTTAGCGGAGTTCCCTGTGGTAATTTGGTTTAACAAGTTTTGGCAAAGGCATTATTTTTGTTGGTTTTCCATCTTCCTTATCCTCTCCTCATAGGCAACTTATTTAATTTTGGAAAAAAAAATATATACCTAATGTACTTACGTATTTATGTATTTACTTACATACATACATATGTATATGAGGCATTCTTCGCCAACTGAAGCTCCTCCACCAAAATTAATGCAGGTAAAGAAATGTGTTATTGACTTGGAAATTCGGCAAAAATGTTTACTTCTAAATTGTGAATTCGATTTTTTTAAATCCAATATGACTGAAAAGCTTTTAAAAATTTATTGAATTCGCTTGAAAATTGTTACTCAGGGGTTTTAGGACCGCTGGCTATGAATAAGATTGCATTGCATTTTTAAATTCGAAATGGCGGAAATTAAAAAAGAAAGAAAATGTTAAAAACTCAAATTCGTAATCAGCGATCCCAAGAACCGCCAGAAAACAAATTTCAAGTGATTCCAATTGTTTTTCAAAACTTTGTCCGNGAATATGACTGAAAAGTTTTTAAAAATTTATTGAATTCGCTTGAAAATTGTTACTCAGGGGTTTTAGGACCGCTGGCTATGAATAAGATTGCATTGCATTTTTAAATTCAAAATGGCGGAAATTAAAAAAGAAAGAAAATGTTAAAAACTCAAATTCGTAATCAGCGATCCCAAGAACCCCCAGAAAACAAATTTCAAGTGATTCCAATTGTTTTTCAAAACTTTGTCCGCCATCTTATATCAGCCATTTTGGATTTCAAAAATTGGCACTCATCAAGTAAATATTTTTACTGAATTTTCAATACTATAACCGATTTTTTACCCGAATCAGTATTGGTTCAGTTGACGAAGAATGCCTCATATGTATNCGAATTTTCAAGACTTTACCCGAATCAGTATTGGTTCAGTTGACGAAGAATGCCTCATATGTATAGTAAATATACATAAATATCTAAAAACACAAGTATGTACATGAATTAACACATTGCATTTTTCTTTATACTATTTTTTGTTTGTGTATATTTATCCTCGCACTTCCTTATCTCATGGCAATAAAAATCCGTCATAAAATCATGGGACGCCACTGAACCGAAAGCACTTGGCAGCTCGTATCTTTCGCTCGTTCTTTTCTAAATACATAAATGTAATAAAACGCCCATAAGTAGGCAATAAATTTTATTATTTTAACACAATATTATAAGAAATAGTGGCGGGTCAACACACTTGAGTTGACAGTGAAGACAGAAAATGNCATTTTTTGTTTGTGTATATTTATCCTCGCACTTCCTTATCTCATGGCAATAAAAATCCGTCATAAAATCATGGGACGCCGCTGAACCGAAAGCACTTGGCAGCTCGTACCTTTCGCTCGTTCTTTTCTAAATACATAAATGTAATAAAACGCCCATAAGTAGGCAATAAATTTTATTATTTTAACACAATCTTATAAGGAAATAGTGGCGGGTCAACACACTTGAGTTGACAGTGAAGACAGAAAATGTCAAAGGAGCGTAAAGAATTGTGTGAAAGATTGCGAAAAGAAAGCAAATAATAATTGTTGCACTAAAAGTGCCAGCCTTGGTTTAATATTTATGCCTTGGGTTAATAGTTATTACCGGCTACAATGATACTACTGAAATACTCGTAAATCGTATGGCCGAGTGAGAATGTGCCACAGTTTTATTTTGTGATGGCAATTTTGTGTGGCAACATGTGTATGTATGTATATACGTAATAGTAAATTTAATTTTTAGTTGAAGAAATACTCGCAAAAATCAGAAATACCAAATATTTTAAAAATGTTTTAGTTTATACTGTTATTTGACTGCTTCTTCTGTGATAGAATGTGAGCTTGCCTAACAAGGATAATTTGGAAATAGAGTTACGGCGTTAGCAGGTGAGCGAGAAGGTAGTTTGGTGTCAATATCCAGCAAACTGTTGGCCCATCATTTCTACTGGAAAGGGAACGGGACCTGTTTTCACAACAATATGGAACAGGGTAGCGCGGTGTAGATAGGCATGGCTAGACAAATCAAATGAGTAACATTAAACGAGTAATTTTTTTCAGAAAGCGATTTATCTGCTCTGATTAATCGAATTATTACTCGATTAGTTATGAAATTTATTTAATAATAAACTCTAAACTTTGCTGCCACTCACAACATTTTCTTCATTTCCAAATTCGTAATTTTTACCGTACCAAGGTTATTTAATGCACCTAGTTTGGTTACGGTTACCGAGATACACATTTTTGGTCATAAGTAGGCGGCGCCATGCTCAAAATTCAAAAATTTAGAATAATCTAATTTTGTGCTCAGTGGTTATTGTAATAATCGATTTTGAGTCAATTAGCTTCAGTTGTTACTAAATTACCGCAGTTTTTGTGTTCCTGTAAATTACCGTTATATGGTGAGTGGGCGTGGCTATTGCCAAAAATATCTTAGCTAGACCCTAGGCAAGGCTCGTACCGAGTTTGGTAAGGATTGGTGAACCGGCTACTGAAATTCAGTATTTAATCATAAGTGGGCGGGTCACGTCCATTTTCCAAAAGTTTCATAATACTATTATTTTGTACCAAAATTCTACTTCCCATACAAATTTTCAACAATTTGGATACAATATTTACTGAAATATGGTAGTTTTTACATTTTTCCAAAATACTGTTATATGAAAAAGGGGCGTGGTAACTGTCCGATTTCGCCAATTTTCAATACCATCCTCCCTTGGATAAAGGGCAAACTACGTACCAAATTTCGTTTAGATATCTCAGTTTTTTCTCACACATACATACATTTCAGGCTGCAAAGGAATTGAACGAAAACAGTAAGCAGACAGACTAGCCAGAGAAATGGCGGCGACAATCAGAACTAGATCCGATACCTTACTGGCAAAGTTTTTCAATAAGGCCAACGAAGAGCTCAAAAATTAAAAAAACAAAATATCAATGATGTAGCACCACTAGCGCTATCCAACAAGACTGCATTATGCGAAACAATTACTTGGGCGATATAATTTAAAAAGTTTCGAACTTTGAATAAATTTTTAAGAATTTCCAGGGCACTGTAGGCTGAAGGGTCAGTTGTATAAATTAGGCAAGAAAAAATCCTTGGCATACTGTGGCCTCAGTACAAAAACATTAATCTTCTTCACCCGTGATTCCCAAAGTGGTCCAAGTGAACGCACGGGGGTTGCATGTGGGGGCCAGAAAATTTATCTCGTTTCGATAGTAAAGAACAAAAATGTTGACTTGGCTTTACCTAATAATGTACACAACTCAAAAAATTTAACTGGCAAAAAAAAAAATTAAGGGAGCACAAAATAATTATGAAAGCACCAAAAAATATCTAAATGTTTCAGTAATTTTTGCCAGGCCCTATTTCGATAAAAAAAAGGATCGTATTCACAAGATTCTAGCTTTCAGATTTTATTGCTAAAAATTTTTAGAAGATACGGTTCTCATGCAATCCTAACAGATAGTGCCTGTTTTAAAGCGTCCTTAATATTTTTTTGGTAGTGTGTGTTTAAGGAAGAGTTCCAAAAATTCTCACTGAGGAATAAAATTTCCATCTTTCTCCGCACTTCAATTCAACTCAAGGGCAATCAATTTAGATATCCTATTTTGTCATTAACAAAAAGAAAGAAAGAGTGCTCTTCAACAAAGTAAATTTATCTTTAATAAAACTCTATTTTTTTCGACTCAATATTAAACTCACGCTCCCATGCCACTCAAAATATTACTCCCAGCAGGCAAATGAAGAATGCATCACCTTTTTCTATTCTGAAAACATTACCGACTACGATTGCACGAAAATATGCATCGCAATGTAAGCGAGCGGGTAATGTGTAGTTTTGAAGCCAGAAGCAAAACAAAAAAACTTACAACAAATTTAAGTAGGTAGGTATGTCTTTTCTTCACGTTATCTCAACAGCAGCTGTAGATAGCATAACAAAAAGATTTACTATTTACGAGCACACAAATTCACATTCAGCCGCTTGACTACGCTGGGCTGCGAGCGGACATCCGCTATTCGAAAATGACCATCGGGCCCGCGTGAAGTGCGTTGATACTCGCTAATCGCCATTCATTCGTGGGTAGCAAAACGAGATTCGCTGTGTTTGATAAGTGCGAATTAGATATTTTTTTTTATAAGTTTAATAACATTTTGGTGCAGTTAAAAATCCTCTGAAACTATTCTAACCGTTATTTTACATACATACATGCTTAGCACGCCTTGTGAATCCGCTAATTTTACTTCATTGAAATATTTTCGGGCCAATCATTAAATGCTTTTCTGTTGATTTTTTTATTATGTTTATTATTTAATTACAAGCCACGTTGTCCTCAACTAAATACAAAATATGCTTTTGGAATGCGGTTCATTGCCATTTTTTTGCATCTTTACATTTCTCCTACTCAACTTTCTACCTTAAGCCTTTGTTCTTAAATATTTTCAACGTTAAAATGTATTTATGTACTTTAGGGTGGTCCCTAAAAAATCAAACAAAATAGACTTTTTCAGTCTCACCCCCTCAATCGGTAACAACATAGTCACAGATATCACCATATAAATTGTGGTCCCGATTGGAGATGGTTAACGCGAGTCGCACAGGAGGCAAAGTTCAGATTCTTCTGTAGAGACTCAAAAAATTATAATTAATTTTTTTTCCGTCTAATACCCAAAATCGATATTACCATAGTCGAAGATATCACATATAAATTTTGGTCCCTCTTGCAGTCGGTTAAGACGTTTTCACAGGGTAATTTGGACTTTGACCCCTGTGTAACACGCTTTAATCGACGCCAGTCGGGGCCAAAATTTACATGTAATAATAAAGTAGTATCGATTTTGGGCATTAGATGAAAAAAAGTTATTAAAATTTTTTGAGTCTCCATGTAGGAATCTGAACTTTGCCCCCCTGTGCGACACGCCTTAACCGTCTCCAATCGGGACCAAAATATACTATATCTTCGACTATAGTAGCATCGATGTACGGATGGAGGCTATGGAAATCTGATGTAAAAATTTCCTTATTAC
>NW_016172700.1:0-6561 GCF_001687245.7 Rhagoletis zephyria | reverse complement strand
TTTTTTTTTTTTAATTTTTAATAAAACGAACTTTCTAGAATTGGTTCTCCTTGCTCTTAGGTAGGATTTTTGCAATAACAAATTTAATTAAAGACAAAGAGCAGAGGGCTGAATCTTGAATACTTAGTTTAAGCTTTAAGAAAGTTTGCTGAAGAGCACGAAGAAAATGAAAATTGTGGTAAAAGTTGATTAGAATTAAAATGAGAAATTTTTGAATTCATGGTTTGCGCTATGGATCTACAGAGAAATTTGCCAGCAGCCAGGACTTGAGAGTTCATCCTCTTTTACATTGAAATATGCATATCGAGTTGTTTACTATTTCTTTTGAGAACTTTTATAATTAAAATCGATAAAACCAACAACGAAACATTTTATTTTCCGAATAGAAGAGTTCCGTTGCGTCCATTCCGCACATAAATGAAACTGATTGCTGAGTAAATTGTATCATTTTGCAATTAGAAAGCCTATCTGGCGTCGATGCATGAGTTGCCATATATTAACCTTTGTTACGTCTAGAAAATAGGCAGTGATTGATATTACACCATCTAACTCTTGGTTAGTTCTAAACTTTAGAGTTCTGAGTGAGTATCAACTTGGCGAGGATTCTATTCGCTCTCCAACAATGCGAAACAACGGACTGGACTTAGTTTAGGGAGGAGCTTGGGAACCAGATCACTGCGCCACTTAGAATACGATACACTCAAGCCATTGATGAAGCGATGGTTAATTTAACCGCTACCCGACCTGCTAGTTTGGATAAGGCTCGTTCGTCTCGTTCATCTTTTAGCCGTACGCCTGTTCCCTGGCGCAACAAGGAGCTTCATAAGTTTAGGGGTGAGTCGAGAACACTTCATAGCCGGACCTTCAATGTTAACTTTGAAGTAGACTGGGAACAGTCTTCGAAAAGAGTCTATTTTAAAGAATATTGCAGCGCGCTTAAAACCTTTGGTCAAATAACTAGGCTGGTAAAAGTTTCGATGAAGAACCAAACCCCAAAGCTGGGTTCATTCAAGAGACCTGATAGCGCTTTAACTGAGATTAGTGCTGCGACTTTCTCTCTTCCACCGGAGACCTCTTTCCTTGAAATCAGGTGACGGTTGCGCCTTCCTCTCCCTAGACAGGAAAGGGAGGAAATGCAAGAGCTAAGGTACAACTGGTCTGTTCCCAGAACTGTGACGAGCGATAAGCTATTGAGTCTTTTGCCAGTTTCAAATCATTGTCCGGATAGCCCACCTATACCCATTGTACTTGAAGAAGACGACCTTCAAAAATATATTTACAAAGTCGTTTTCACTTTCCTAAATACCACAACCTTGGAGGCTGGTTCATTTCGCCTTTCTAACTAAGGTTTGTAAAGATCACTATACTAGTCCCGGAGCTACAGGTCTATTAGCATGACATCCTTCATGCTAAAATGCCCGGAAAGATTGGTAGAGTTGCGCATTCGTAGGGAGGCGCTCTCATCACATCCTCCGTCTTTACATCAAATGCCTATCAGGCGAGGAGATTCTGTGAGACGGCTTTGCAAAATCTGGTTGCCAGATTTACAATGTCATCAATAGAAAAGAGTTTGCCTTACCCATTTTTGTAGACATTGAGGGTTCTTTTGACAATGCCACCTTCGATAGCATGTGCAACTTGGCTCTACTGCATTGAGTAAATTGAATATGATTGACACTCGGTGTAATGGAAATGGGCTCATCGCTAAACCAACCAAAACTAGTGTTGTGCTCTTCACTAGAAGGAGAAGTTCGGATGGTCTCATTCACCTCACACTTAAAGGAGTCACAATTCAGACCAAAGCATTGGCGGTATTATGGCAATGCAAACAGGTCTTTGGCAAAATGCGGGGTCTGTCATCAAAGGGCATCCTCCGCATATATACCCTTATGGTGGACAGACGCTCAATCAATATCGAGGGAAATCTGTTTGCTAAACTTCAAAGAACGATTATGCGGGAGCTTTCTCTACAACACCTGTCGCTGCATTTACCATCACTTTGTGTCTTCATAAGTTGGGAAGCCTTAAAGGCCACCTGCAGACTAAAAAGAAACGGATGTTGGTATAAAATTGAATGAGGCGAGGCAGAAATTGCTGGCGGCAGAGATCTGACCACTTGTGTCTTTTCAATGCCACCATTACCTTTGTTGAAGAGATTCTATAATGTTGAGTTCCCTGAGGCTGAATGCAGGTTTAATTTCAGCACTGCGCCCAGACTCACACATTTTAGAATTTTTAACGATGGTTCTAAAACTCTCTCTGTGTCGGGATCTCAGGTTTTTTATTAAAGATAATGGGGATAAGCTTGACTTTTCTCTTGGGGAATATGCTTCCGTCTTCCAGGTTGAGGTAATTCCAGCCCTCAAGGCCATTAACTACGTTGTGGAAAATAAGTGGGGAAGGAGTTTATGTGCACTCAAACTACTGGGTGCCTGGTCACCTGGTAATGAGGTGCGCAACTAGTTTTAGCATTGCCACCTTCTACCATCGAATCCTCCATCAGAAACTGGGTGAGCAATTCAGTCAGCAATGACTGGGAAGCATCGAGGGTCTGCTGGTGGGGAAAACTCATGTCGCCTTTAATCTCAGAAGGTCTATATAGTTCTTTGCTCTCACTGAGCAGACACTGCAGACATCTTGTTGGACTGCTAACTGGTCACTTCACGTGGCACAAACACCTGACCATCACGGTCGTAACAACTCTATTTGCCCCTCCTGCCATGAAGAGGATGAGATGGGGGAACACTTTTGATCGAAAAAATAAAAACCAAAAAACAACGATTTTATTTAATAATCTCGGAGGTTAATCATTGCTTGAGGAAGGGCGATCGATGGTTGGAAACAACTTTTTGCCATTTAGATATGGCTAGGACCAGAGATAGAACCCAGGTCCTACGGAGTGGTAGTATGCACCTCTGATTACTCAGTCAGAGCGGTCGCCAGCTCACCTACTTCAACTATATATAACCAATCATGTGTTGAGATAAATATTTAGTTGCAAATTCTTTCCTATGTGCGCGTTTTTTTTTTGTTTCCTAGATAAGAACACTTTTCGATGCTGCAAACAATTACATCTGGGTAACGCTAACACAAGGTAGCAGTAATATTCGGATGTTCCCTCTCTTGTGCGGTATCCTAAGAACCGGCTGTGGTCCGCCAAAGTATATAGTAACCTGAGGAGAAAAGAAAGTTCTACATATGTTACCCATATGCATACACACATGCTCCTGAAGGCCACAGGTTCCTTTGTTAAGATGCCTTGCCGTATTAACTTTGCTTAATTTAAAAGATCTCCAAACGAGAGAAATAAGTTCAGATAGATCTTCCTCTTCTTGATTGTCGCTGTAATCGCCTCAATGATTTTGGACGAGTTCAACAAAATATACCAGTCGTATCTCTTGTGTGCCAACTGACGCCAATTGGAAATGCCAATTGAAGCCAAGCCCTTCGCCACCTGGTCTTTCCATTGCAGTGCGGGCCTCCCTCTTCCGCTGCTACCACCAGCGGGTTCCGTGTTGAATACTTTCAGAGCTGGAGCAGCGGTGTGTATTCGGAGGACATAGCCGAGCCAGCAGAGCCGCTGTGTTTTAATTCGCTGCAGTATGTCCATGTCATTGTAAAGCTCATACAGCTCATCGTTCCATCGTCTGCTGTACTTGCCGTCGCCAACGCGGAAAGGCCCTTATATCTTACGCAAAGTCGTTCTTTCGAATACTCCAAAAACCGCTTCATCGGATGTTGTAATTGTCTTCTGCGGCCCAAACAAAAATCTGGTAGGAAAATACGTGACCGCCGCTTCGGCGCTTAAACTAAAAAGTATGACGCAATGGAAAGATCGGCGACTCGGCCATGCTTCTGTACTACATAATATGGACAGTTATAACCAAGAAATCGACTACTCCGCCCCTAGAGCCACCTTCGATAGGCTCTTTAAGACGAATATACCGGCAAGAAGAGAATGGCAAACACCCAGGCCGTGGAGAAGGGGGAAATAAATCTTTACACGGATGGGATAGGACATTTTTGAACCAAATTCTGAGATAGGGCGTTTTTCAATCAAATTCTGAGAAAGGGCGTTTTTCAATCAAATTATGAAATAACGCGTTCTCCAACCAAAATGTGAAGTAGGGCGTATGTATATATATATATATATATACATACATCTTATAAACCACGTTTGAATGAACGAATCGAAAGGAGGACAAAACGGAATTCCCTTACCAACGAGAAGTGGCTAAGACGAATGTAATTTTAAATACTGTGCGAAAAAAGAACTAAGTAAAAAAAAAAACTCAAAGAATAAAAATTAAAACAAATAGCCAAAAGTGACATGAAAATATGCAAAATGCGTACAAAGAGCGAATACGAAACTTAATTTGCATACATATAAGAAAAAATCGAAAACAATTGCTGTTGAAGAGAAAATTTTCACGAAAGCAAAGGATTTCAACAACTGACCAAGCAACGATATGTTGGCTTGGAGAAGAGCCAGCGCGGCAAAGGGCGGGGAAGAAAAAGTAAACGAAGTAAAAAGAAAAGAGAAATACTATATACATACTATAAAAGTAGAAATACACTACTCAAACTCAACAAATGAAGACATAAAGCAAAGGAAAAATACACTGGTCGAGCGGATGCGAACGAATGCTATAATAAGCTATGTTGAAAAAAAAATTAAACACATAAATAAATAAAAATAAGTACTGCAAATCGAAGAAAAAGAGACGGAAAACTTTAATTCAGCGGGCAAAGGAAATGAGAAATATAAAGCCAGGTAAAACTTGATATACTTGCGGTTACCATTTACATACATATGTATGTATGTACATTAGTGTGGTCCAAAAATGCATGTGGAAAAGTGAAGTGAGAATATTTATGACACATTTCTTTATTTTGAAATCATAAAATCTTTAGAGGTCGCTTAAAGCGCTCAAAATTGTCCATGTATTTTACATGAAACAAAAACCAACTTTTCGTAGAAAGGATATAGAATTCTTAAAAATCAATATCTAGTTTTCGATCGGAAAACTCTGCTTCTCTGCAGGAGGTTCCCTATAATAATACGCAATTGTTTATTTAACCGTTTTTTCATAGTAACTATAATTTATAGGTCCACCAAAAACCCCCAAAAACACCGAAAAATGCAATGGAAGGTCCAATGAAAAACCGTTGGTATTAAAAATAATTAAATAAACAATTGGGTATTATTATTGAAAATCTCTTGAAGAGAACCAGAGTTTTCCGATCGAAAAATTTTGATTTTTACAAATTCTATACCATTTATAGGATCCTTGGACGCTTTGAGCGACCTATAAATATTTTTTTGATTTCAAAATAAAAAATAGGGGTAGAATTTTTCGATATTGAACAAATTAAAATTCAGACTTTACTTATTTTGGACCACCCTAATGTACATTCATACATATCGTCGCGAGGTATTGCACGCAGGTTTTGTAGCTGTAGAAGAATATTTAAAGCAAGTGAGTCTTTACATATTTATGTGGCAAAGACGCACATCCGCAAACATATTAATACACATGAACAGATTTTAAATGTAAGTAATTAACTATAAGTACCAGGTTGACCGAGCTTTGCTCGGAGTGCATATACTCCTTAAAGTTTTCAAGGCTGGGGTATCAAATACTGGTCATTTGGATAGTGGTAAAAAAAAACATTGTGGAAATAAATTTAAAAAAATTTGGATTTTGATATCTATGAAGTAAGCAAATTTCCTACATTAAAATTTAGGTGACAACTCTATTTAGAAATATGCTGGAATAAATAGTACATATCATGAGCGTATATGTACTGTGTATACATAGATACAAAAAAAAATACTGATTGAAATTAACAAAATACAAATTTTTAACCCATAGAAGCGTGGCGACCCTGGATGAAAATATTTTCGGACTTAAATTCTCATCAATACCTTTAATTTGATATCCATATCGCGATGTTTTACATGAATTTTGAAGAATAGAAAATAAGTGGCAACATTACACTAATATCCTAAGGCATAAAGCTTTCTATATGGGGAAAGCATTTTTTAAGAACTGATAGTAATATTGCATCTTTATTTTCTAAACAAAAAATTAATGAAATATGCGATTTGAAGCAGGTGGCAACGCTATTAAAAATTCTTTTGAATTCGGGATTTTTAAAATACCTTTGATTTGATACCCATATTATGACGTTTTAATTATTTGTAATTAATTTCGAATAGGTGGCAACCTCATGCGAGTGTTCTCGGAGGTAATACCTATTAAGATAACCTTAAAATGCAAAACCTTATCTGTGTACAAAATTTCATCAAAATCATTGCAGCCGTTTCCAAGAAACCTGTGGATATATATACATATATATATTTATATACAAAGTTGCTCCTTTCTTCATATAAGATATACTACTAATCTGAAAGATTCTGATCTTATTAGAGCAGGGCGCGGGACTAAGTATATAGTAAGTCCCGATCACGCCCATCCCGATATTATATTTGTAGGTCCCGAATCAGTCCATCCCGAGGTTTTTTAGATTTGTAACGCGGGTTCCGATATCTATTAC
>NW_016172699.1:0-12757 GCF_001687245.7 Rhagoletis zephyria | reverse complement strand
ATTCATTCGATTATGGCAAACAAAGAAGAATTACAAAACGAACCGAAACGTTCGAATTTTTTCGACCGACAACTTTGTTAACTCGCAAGGCGGAAGAATTATAAATTCACTGAAAAAAAATACACTGTTCGCTTTGTAGTTAAACAAAATATCAAATCATCAACTCTGCAAAGCGCAACCGAGCAAAAAAATCGAATCGAACCGAAACCGAGTACGCAACGCGCAGAATCGAGAGAAATTCACAGACTGAACTCGGCGCTGAGCGCACGGCAGTGATTAGGGCCCAAAACATACGCGATCAGTCAGCCAGTCCGACACGGCCAGCAGCAGCTCCACACAAATGGCACGACGATAGACAAAACACGAAAAAAAAAACAATACATATATATACAACAGCAAGCAAAAGGCATCGGCTTATAAGAGCGCTGGGGAGCAGGCAGAGAACTGGTTAGCTGCTTTGCTATTGTAGTGGTGATCGCACGGGAAGTAGTCAAACAAGTGGGGTATCTGTATCAAGCCAAAAAATTAGTATAAAAAGAACAATATACCAGAGAATATGCAAACATGTCGGAGCATAAGAGGGCGCTATAGCGCGGCACGGTTTGGAGCCACTGCAGCCGCGCTGGAACGCGCGCGCACCCGTTTGTGGGGTGGCGCGGTAAGCGCGCGCGCAGGTGTTGCGGTGTGAAGGAGTGGTCGAACGGGTTTCATTGTCTACTCTTCCTCGTACACATACAGGCGCGCTCGTTTTGTTTATTTTTTTGCCACCTTGTAGACTTTCAGCGGAGACTTGCGTTCTTGAGATACACACGCGCGCGCTCGTCATTTCCCATTGAATGAGTAGTGTTGAGCGCATTGTATTCGTCATCAGCACCAGCTGTGTGCTCCCCATCAATGCATGGAATGTTGGGTATGTGGCGAGTAGTGGCGCGCAACGCTGGTACGCTTTAGCAGCGGTAGAGAACGCGAGAGCGCGAGAGTGCACGGCGGCGCTGTTAACGACAGAAATATTTTGAATATTTTTCCGATTAGTTGTGTACGAGGAATGCCACGAAGAATTTGCGCGCGCTAACAGCGCAGACAGTTGGGCGAGAGAATGAATGTGTACCGAAGTGGCCGATGTAGGTAAACAATTGCAGAACAAGAGAGCAATTACAAATATATGTACATTATGAGCGGCAAAGTGATCATGTTCGGTAATTGGCAAGTAGCAGATATAAAATATTTGCTAGTGTTGTGGCATGAATGTATATGAAATGTGTAAGTGGATTTGAACTGCTATGAATGGGCGCTGGCTTACAGTGCATGTCAAATGTGCGACGACAAGAGGTGAAGTGACTGCTTTTACGGCGTTCACATGAGGCGATTATCTGAATTAAAAGTTGGCTGGCGACCAACTTTATTGAAAGCAATTAGTTGAAACACCTTAGCTTACAATTTAGCCCAATCTAAGCCAAAGTTAAAAAAAAACTGTACCCGAGCCTGCTTTCCAAAATGAAATTTCTTAGATTTTTCTGTGGTTTTTGAATGATATTTGTTCTAGTTTCTTAAATTTAATTAGAGGGAGAAGCCATAATAAATAAGAAAGTTTGTGCCTGGGTAGATTTACATTGTTTTATGGATAGATCTTTTACCGTCACAGACAACTACATAGCTGTAGTTCCCTGCAACTAGCCAGCGTCTGTGGTCGTGCTTCACTTCTAGAACTACATACTTTTACCAGTGCGAGTTGGGCTCTGATCTTCGTGGGTGACTTTAGATTGATGTGATGAAGCCCTTTTTTACACGCCGTACGCCAAAAAGCTTGTCCTGTGTCCATCCATAGCCTTCAGGCACCAGAGTACTCGCTTTGTGAGAAGAACTAGTCTTAGCACTTCCAGTATAAGGAGGAGCCAGGTGGGTAATTTTTCCGATTGGAGAGCTCGGTGGTACCATAGCTCTTGGGCTGTCTGGTGCCATTGCTAACCACAGGGTGCGTGCGCATACAAAGAAATTGGGGGCCGAACGGACTTGTGCGGAATGGAATCTGCCTAGCTGGTGTCAGCACCTCTCCCCACGCGGGCATTACGTTATGTTTTATACATTACAACTGTCATGCTCTTCGAATAGGAAAATTAAATATGGTCGACAGAAACCAAAACTGTACTGACGTCAATTAGAAAAGGACTAAATCTACTTCGTAATCCGGCTGGATTTATAGCCAATTGCGAATGCAAGATTTCTGGCTAACGATTTCGGTCGCAGATGCCACAATTATGGTTCATCTCTGTCTCTGCATTAACTTGGTGTGGGTTCGAACCCTTTGCCTTAACCAATACTTCTATAGCTGTCGGATGGAGCTAAGCGCTTCAGGAATAATACAACCTAGGAGCAACTAAGCTGCTCCATAAAGTCTGTGATATACCAGTTGAGCTATTCAAAGATGATGGCGAAGGGTCGGAAAGTTCCAGCTACCGAAAGGACTTTGTGCATTTCAATACGGTACTGATAACTGGATTTATTCATAATACAAAAAAGAAGTGTATGGATACATAATGGCCTTCAACTATATCTTCTATTCTTTACAGTGATTTAGTTCATTTTTAATTTATTATTTATATCTGTTTATTACTTATATATTTTTTTACGTAGATACAATAAATACGACTCTGTAAACATTCACAAAGCGTGTATACTCAAGAAAAATCTACAAGAAAAATTGCAAATTCAGCTATTTAACTGCATTGACGTCAGTGGGACAAGTGGCATAGTGACCACGATGAACGAAAGCCCCGACAGCGCACGCCAGGCCATCCAACAAAAAAAAAAAAACAGCAGCAACAACGGTAGCAAACGGTAAACAGTGGGTAGATGATTTGGTTCGAAAAGAAAACAAAAAAGACAATCAAAAAATTAAAATAATAACAAAAAAAAACTAAAACTAAAAGCGGTCTCTGCGAGCTTTTCTGTGTTGCTGCTGCCAATTATCAGATATAAAAAAAAGTGCTTGGCGCATGGTGCCAAGTGGTAATGATTTGTAGGCGAATAATAAATAGATTGTTCGGGTTTGTGTTTACATACATACATACGTGCATGAAATTAGTATAAAATGGTGAGGGGTAAAAATTAGCTAAACTAATAGTAATAAAAATGGCACAAAAAAAACACAAAAAAGTTTCAACAATTAGCAAGTGGAAAAATAAACGTACATACATATGTACGTACATATATATGAGAAATAATAAAGCAAAACAGCATAATAGAATTATAGTTCAAAACCGAATAAAAAAATTGCCATAAATAGTCCATATAATATTTAAGTAAACAAACGCTAGCAACTATCGCTGAAACGCCATGGATCGCCCGCCAGCCTCACAATTCCAGTTGCGGCTGTGACTCACCAAAAGTCAACACAATTTTAGCGATTGTTTGTTTGTCTATTTGTATTTATGTATGTACCTATACATGTGAATAATAGTGTGTTTGTGTGCCACTGAACTGTTGACTAGCGCGATTCGTTCCGCGTAGACGAACAAAAAATTTGCTAGTACAACCGTAGGTACAGTACAGCCTCCACATCGTTAGCGGTGACAGTGTCGGTAGTGCCCTCCACATACATATGTATGTATGAACAGAGGAGGTACCCAAGTCCAAAATTAATTCAAATACAGTTATCGAGCCTTAACCGCCAAATAACGTAAGCGGCATTTTTTTCAAAATTAAACGAAGGGCTCTACACTGATGTTTTGAAGATGGAGCAGGAAACCGGTGCCGGCAGATAACTCTACACTCGCGCAACTACCGCTTACTGGTCGTATAGGGAAAATTTTATCGACAGTTTTCCAAACAACACCTTTCTGTAACTATGAAAATGTACAAATCTGTACAAATGTACAAATCGTGTGATCCCTGCTTAGAAGTCAATAGATCTGCATTAAAAGTTCTTAATGGGGCCATCGCAGCGTACTTTGCTACTTCATCGACCCGCTAATGATGGCGAATACCAACGATTTCTCCCCATTGACCACTTTTGTGTCGATGTCCGGGCTTGCTGTCGAGTTGACTCAAAAACCTGCGTTCATGCTTCTTCACCAGTGTGGCAGAAGTATGGAAGAAGGGACTCTGGAGGAGGGCTATCGATCCAATTTGTTACCACAAATTTGTTTTGTTTCAGAGCCGCCTTGAGACTATATTTTACTCGTTTGGGTCATAGAGTCTATGTCTGCAAATTTTAATAAGTTGAGTTAACCTTAGCATATACTAATACTTAATGGTTATTGAAAAAGAAAATAAAAATTTGGTGCGAAACGCAGCCAGTTTCTTGTGCGAAGCTTTACGTGGCAGAAATACCCGTAGACTCGGAGGCTTGCCAATTTTGTGAAGACTTATTTGAAAAAAAAGGTGTGCGAATATGGCTACGCAGAATTGCTGCCAAAAGTCTTTCGTTGCAGCTCCCTTACGAGTAAATACCTTATTTAGTACTTAATTTCTGAAGCTGATTCAATAGGCATTAAAAAATAATCTTATCATTACGTTTAAAAAATATTAAGTAGTGAACTTAAGTCCATTTCCACCTGGCATTTTTTAAATGGCAGCAATTTTTGTCATTTCGATGCCTAGTGGAAATTCGGCATTAGTTTCTATATACAAATGTTCACATATTTAGCCTTTAATTTTTTACTATTTAATAAAATCTTATTTTATTCTAACATTTTTTATGCGATTTAATAAAAAAATATTTTTTCAAGCTGCGGTTAATACGAAGGTAAACACGAAATGCCTCCTGATTTTTATTTTCCCGGTAATTGAGCTTTTTTACAATACATGTCCGACAATACGATACAAATTTTTATTTTTTTTTTTGTTTTTCTTTGTGAGTAAACACAAATGCTTATCAGTTGTTAGTCAACGCTTGGCAGCACTGTGAAGTGACTCCTACTGATCGGTGGAACTTGCAAAGGGCGAAAAAAAATAAACAAAAAAGAAAAAATGCAACAAAACACCAACAAGCACCGGCCATCATGTATCATCACCAGTAATGGACAACGGAGCGCTAATGCACAGACACAAACACCAACAAACATTTATTGCACACGCGTGCGTATTCGATAGTGGTTCCGGTGCCATTCCCCTTTCAAAAAGAAAAAGGCGATAAGAAATAGAGTTTGTATACCTTTTTTGCACTGACCATTGTCTGTTTTGATATTGCGTGTGTGTAAATGTTAATACCCTGCTGGGAAAGCTACTAGAATGCTACCAGTCTACATTTCAGTCCAACTAGTTCACGTTCTATCCTTTTTCAATGTTAGCGGCTGATATTTTCAGCATGGCAGTGTCATACGATATGGCAANTCGCAATGGCCTGCAGAGCAAAGCTGTAAAAGCTTAAAGCTTAAACAGACGGCAGCGCTGATCCGGATTAACTCGAACTCAATCCGGATCAACTCCAGTTAATTCCCGAGTTGATCAGGATCAAAGCTGCCGTCTGTTTATACTTTTAGACAGTCGGCAACGTTGTCCAGATTAACGGTGCAGTTGATATGATTACAAGTAATTTTTAGCAAAAAAAAACCGACTTAAAAAAAATATATATATCTATATATTTCATGATCCAATGATTATTGAAATCGGTTGACGTGGTGCAATGTTATGCGGAAACATACATAAAAAAAAAAAAAAAAAAAAAAAACAAATTCCGACGAACTGATAACCTCCTCCTTTTTTGGAAGTCGGTTAAAATAGTTGGTGTTGCTATTTTTATTTATTTTTAATTAAAATTAACGTCGAAAAAATACATTTACATGAAATAACAGAAAAAAATAAAATTAAATAATATTTATAATTAAATAAATTTAAAAAATATTTTTAAGAACCGATCGGTGTGAGGCTCGAACCTGCGTGCTGCTGAGTTGTTGTTTACAATTCTGACCATTCGACTATATGGGATGACAAACCCGCTTGCTTTGTTTGGTCATCTGTTTGCTTTGCTTATTTTTAGGCGTTTTGACCAGTGTTGTCAGCGAAAATTCCTTGGATCCGAATTGATTTTTGGAAATTAAGTCTAGGACGTAATCCGGATTAACTGCTGTTAATTAGCGAGACAATTCTGAATAAACGAGTTGATCTGGATCAACGCTACCGTCTGTCAATGCTTTAAGAGTAAAAAGTTGCAAATTCCGCTTTTTCTAAAAATCAATATTTTTATGTAAGAATCAAGAATAATTAAAAATGCGTCGTTTCCTAAAAGATCGACTACATTCATGTGTACATATTTTAGTGACATTGAAATTAGCTAAGTCCGAAATGTGTAGTCCTAAAAAATCTAGTTCCCAAAAGAATACAAAAACTGATGAGAAATCTATAGCCAAGGGGATGAATTATAGGAAAAGGGATACAGAGCGAACTAGATCGAAAAAGTGTTGCAACGGCAGGCAGTTGCTTGCATGCAAAGGAGAATTATTTAGAACCGAACCAGTTCGGCACTAGTTCGTTTAACTACAGGGTATTTTATTTTTTTGTTGTTTTATATATGTATGCATAGTTGCTGCTTGGTGGTTGCGCGTGTAAGTAAGTAAGTAAATGTTGCAAATTTTTTGCTGTTTCAGTTTTTATTTACATTAAATCAAATACTGAATCAATAACGCCGGACAAACTTGCTGCTCATTATTGTTTTTTTATACAATTAAAAAAAAAATCATGTTGCACTGATTGCGGTGCTGATATGGCCAATATAATCAAAATGTAAACATGTCACTGATCATGTTGAAGCTTTTGACATTTGTGGAACATAAATATCTATCAATATATAGTACAGTTGAAATTTCAACACGAGAAGTTCGTATATACACTTATGGCCGCGCAAACCTTACCACGACCTTTTTTTAAAAAGTTTATAATATTTATTGATAAAAAATAATATTTTTTTTTTGTAAATATTGTTCACACTGTAATTGTAAAAAATATATAAATAAAGGTTTCAAATTTTTTACGAAATTCGGAAAAACTCAATGAATTTTCTTCAAGATTTCAAACTTTTTAATCAAAAAATCCTATTGCTTTCCTTAAATATTGAAGCAGTTTTAGAAAACTACAACCAAATTTTTATAGTTTGGTTGTGAGTAGTTACGTATTTATCTTTCTACGAAAACCGTTTTGAGAGTGTTTAAGTGGAATAAGCATGTCAGTCACACATGTATTAAATTAACTAATCATTCAAGTCACTTACGCCAAAAACCGGCATTGTAATAATATACCAAAAAAAAAAAAACACACACTCATACAATATTTTCATAATATTATAAACAAAACCGATAAAATCAAAAATTTCCAAGAAGTGAGCAGTGAAGCATTTTAAATTCATTAGTGTTTATGTATGAGGAACATTTGTTTTTGTTCGTGCGCATGTGTGTGTGTCTGCATGTACTTACGTATTTACTTATTGCACACAATCTTCAAAAGAGGCACAACTCAAAATAAAATTCTCAATTTTTTTTGCATAAATCAATTTGTAGGATTTTTCTTAAATTAATGCAATTGTTTTTTTCTTAATGATTTTATATATATTATCTAGAAACTAGAAAACTACTGTTATACCTATTTTTATGTCATTTGCCTTGAACCTGTACGATCTTCAAGCGGTTATGTAATTTCCGGATCTGATTTTTGAGTTCTGCCTCTTTTGAAGACGATGTGCGACATTTACATACATATCTATATAGGTTTGTATTTACACATATCTATATATATACCAGGGTGGTCCAAAAATGCATGTGAAAAAGTGAAGTCGGAAGATCGCATTGCGTCAGATCGCAGCGTAGCGATCACATAATGTTCGACTTTATTTATCACCTTTCGATGTGGAGGCAGCTAGGTAGCGTTGAATTATTTTATGTTGGCATCTGGTGCTACCATGTGTCGGGTCCAGTCGACCACCAGCCTCAGTTCGTTATGGGATGTTTCATCGTGGATCCTGAATGCAATAATTACTTCCTTGCTCACCCTGGCAGATCTCTACTAGGTTTGTACTCGTATAAAAATCTGCTTATTAGTGGTTTATTTATGTATTTATTTATACCTTTCCGTTGCGCACCTCCGTATATGGCTCTAAATGACAGAGGTTGCCATATTTGTAAAGTTGGAATAATTTATTTAAATTCGCTTTAGAAAACAGTAAAAACAACAACAGCAACAATGCTAACAACGATCGTAAATAATTACTACGCGCAATGCGACACAACCAATGCGAAACGATGGAAGGCAGGGAGGGAATTCACAGTGGCGTACGTCTATGACAAAGCGATTAGAGTAAGAGGTAAGGTAGAGGGAGAGGGCAGAGGTTTAGTCGTCATGCAGGTGTAAATTTGTAAAACGAATATGGCAAAAACCACTTGTGAGGCTTTAAACAGCAACAAAAATGCTGATTATAAACGTAACTACAACAACAATGTATAGAAATAAACATTAAAAAATTAAGTTAAACACTATGTAAAATATAATAAGGCAACAACACCAAATTCAACGAAACACTGATACACAACCTGCCGGTAATGGCAATGTTATGTGTGGCACGACCGACAACAAAAAAATCTGATAGGTAACAAAAACAAAGAAAAGAAAAACCAACAATAAAGAAGCGTAAATGAAATAAAATGGAAACTTTATAAAACTTTAAAACAAATCAAAATCGCCAGGCTTAATGAATGCAATAACAACACTAACCACGAAAATAAAAAAAACGACCCAGGCAAAAAAACTGTTTGAGTAAGCTTTAGAGAGTACAGTTCCGAAGTAGTCTGCATGGGCAATTGCACCACTTATTCGTCGCAACTAACGGGTGCAATTAACGATTCAGTGTTATGTACGCACTTCACACATAGTCGGCAGCTGTCAGAAATAACGGTACATTTAAATTTCCTTTTAAAGGGGTGTTTTAGAACACTAATCGAGAAAAAATGCAAATACAATTAAATCTGACCAGTCGTTTTCTTTGTAATGAACCAGCCGAAAATCGTCAACTGTCGTCAATGTCGTGCATGAGCTGCACCAGACGGCTAACTTAAGGCTAAATGGCAGCTTAAAGCCCGGTCGGAAAGGCATACTGGGCCAAATTGAACAGCTTAAATTTGAGATCTGGCTGTTTGTACAGGATATGGCAAAGTGAAGATGGTAAGTGCTCCCGTAATTTAAATATTAGCAGTTTCAGGGCTAAGAAATGCGGACGTACATGAGGAATTTCGCAATGGTTCTATGGAGGGCACCTGGGAATCATGAAGGCCTTTAGAAAATCAAGTAAGGGTACTATTGGGTTGGTTGTTGTCAATCGCTAGCAGAGTAGATTGCCAACTGCGCGGAGTGTATTACAGCTAAAGGGCCAAAATTCAGAAGTCATGGCCACTTTGGAAAATTACGGGAGATATACCCGATTTCAAACCAGGAAGTTAAAACCGTAGCGGAGGCATTCACCTACAAATTCGGTTGCGAGATACGGTGTACTTATTAGAACTGCACTCTGATCAAGATAGACATTTTGAATCGGCGATGCTCCAAGAGATGTGCCAGATATTGAGCCTACGAAAAACTCGGCTCTTCATCCCAAATCAGATGGCATGGTGGAACGGTTCAACCTGATATTAGAAGAGCATTTGAGAAAGTTCTTGGATAGGTATCCAAAAGACTTGGCTGTCCACATACCTACATACTTATGTTCCCTATGGAATACCGGTCAGCAGTGCATGAAACGACAACAAAGATAATCTTCGGCAGCTTGCCTAGTGACCTGAGCTTTGGAGTAAGTGGCGATGCAAGGAGGAACATAAAAGAAAGGTCCAACATCCTGGAGGAGGAACTGACAGAAATGCATGCCCTTGCGAGGCAACGTACTCAAGCCATGAGTGATAAGATGAAGACCAGGTATGACAAAGCGATGAACTCCGTGGGTATAATTCACAACGTAAGAAAGGATTGTCCACAAAATTAAAATGTAAATGGACCTTCCATATAATAAATGACGTGGTGTATCGACTCCAGACCGTTGGAATACCGAGAAAAATGATGAAGGCGGTACACTTGGAGAGGTTTGCAGCGTTTAGAACAGCAAGTGGTATTGATCCGGATGATCAGACTTAGGTGGAGGGCAGTATTACGAATACTACGAATGAGATTTCAAAGCGGACAACGAAAGAATGAATAGAAGTTTCGATGACAGAACGTAGATGGTTCGATGGCGGAAAACGTCAACAAGATTATTTCGAAGAATACAAGAAACGTGCCGACTAGAAACAAATGTAAGGATTAGTAGATTCAAAAACATTAAGGCCAAAATATTTACATATTCAATATTTTAAAGATATCCACCTACTATTTACACAAATTAAAAAAAAAAATATATCCTACTCAAACAAATTATATACTACCTAACAGTTTTCGCCGGAGGCCGACCACCAAAAAGTACGTGCGTTTAAATATTAGAAGACTTTTAATATTGAGGTGGATTTTATTTGATTTGTTAATTTTGTTGCATAAAATGAATAAAACATTTTTCTTTGATTCCCCTTTGATATTAAATGAAACAAAAACACACATAAAAAAACAAAAAACAAATGTTCATCCTTTCACTAAAATTTTCATTCAAAGTTTTACTCTTCACATGCTAGCGAAATGTAAAATTTAACTCTTGTGAAAATTGATAAAAAAAAAAAACTTAACTCCAGAGATATAGGCTTTCAAAGCTGATGGTCGAAATATCGACCAGCCGCTATTCATACCCGTTCCGGCATAAAAGGCGAACAACATATGTATATGTGTATAAAATGGTACATTCTCGAACAAAAGGAAACGTTCCATTGCATATAAAGAGAACGAAAATTAGTATTAGTGGGTTTTTTTTTTTTTTTGTTTTTTGTGAGTGATCCCGAAGTCATCCGGAATTAATTGCATTTTATGCAGGGACGAATAGCAACAAAACGCTTAATATAGCTTTTGGTATTACCCATAAGAATCACTCCAAATAGAAATCTCCAAATGTAAATAACTACTTAAGTATATGTTAATATACATGCATGCATATGTTAGTAAAATGCATAAGTGGCGCACCAAGCCAAAAGACTTTTTCTGAATAATCCACTAAGTAATCGCTGAGGCAATCAGCCAATACTCTTACATAGATATGTATGTATATACATACATGTACATATGAGCTTTTACGTAATATTCACAGTAAGTGCTAAAAAAATCATAACAATCGCAATTAAACAAATATAACAACACCAACAACACCAACAACTCCAACCGCAACTGAAAAGCCGACACGCGAATTGTTACCATATTTGTTTGGAACTTTATTGTGCGTGGGGGCTGGGCTTGAGCACCTTTTATGGGCAAAACTATCGATTACAACGAGTGCACGGCTACACACGTATGTACATATTCCTATATATGTATGTATGTTTACATATTTATTTAGGCATGTATGTACATTTATATGTGCAATATTTAGGTATTCATATGCTGACTTGCAGTCAATTGTAGTCAATTTGAGCTTTAAACTTCTAACTTTGTCAAGTGATTTATTTATGCGAGCGGTATTTTAAGATAATTATCCACGAAAAAGGCAACACAGCACGGCACAGTGGTTGAAAAGGGAAAAATATGTGCTTTTTTTTTAAGTGTCAAAAAGTGTTAAAGAGGTAAGAAAATAGTGCATTAAAAACTGTCTTTAACAATAAAACTAATTTTCGATAAAAAAAAGTGATAAGTATATTCGGATTATAAATCTGGCGCTCAGGAAAGTAAAGCACCGAATTTTGAGATTTGATTAATGTCATGTCATACAAACTGATACATATTTATTTAGTGGAAGGTGAGCCTATTCAGAAAAATTAATAAATTATTTTAGCAAAATGGTGAATTTTCGGTGGCCCACACTTTCACGTATTTCAGGTGGTAATCCAATTCAAAATATTTGCAAGCTCCTAAAGCTCTTTCGACTGACTCTTATAAGGCGACACAATTTTTTAATTACCTAATTCCCTTAATTCAAACGGTATTTGAATTTTGAAAATAATTTGAGTTAAATTTTCAACTCTTAAAAAAAATAATTTTAATTAAAAATTTTTATTTGTAGTCCTCGTATAGTACCTAATCTTTCCATAATATATGGAAATAAAGAACGTCAACACTTGTTTCCGTGAAGAGTCTACGCATAGCTATGTTCTGATTATAATTCTTAGTATAAAATTTGCACACTTTAGTCGCTTTCTGGTGGCATATAAATAATTTAATTTATAGGGAATTAAATCAATTCGTTTTAGTGGATAAATTTACCTTTACAAAAATACCAACGAATTTTTCGATTTTTGCAGACTAAGGCTGCATCAAAGTGAACTCAATAATCCATCAAAAACAAAGAGCTTTCGATCTTTCGAAATGCTACTACAACAACAATACACTATTTCTACGACAGCAAGCCTCTATGGGATTCCGACAATGTAGAGTGGCTTTAAGCACAAGCTGGGAGGGACTTATCTCCTCCTTTTGCAACTAAAAATAAAATAAATTATCTCAATCAAAAATTTCGGCGGCAACCGCAAAAATGCAGTTGCCAATATAACAACTCAGTTGCCAGTAGCCATCTGTTATATCATTTCTGCCACTGGTCACCCAACTGAAGTTCGGTAGCCATCCGTAATCGACCCATATATGTAGCAAGAATATCCTGTTTTTACCGTAAGCAAATTCAGAAAAAAAGGAATAATTTTGGCCAAGCTCAATATGAATATAT
>NW_016172698.1:0-12758 GCF_001687245.7 Rhagoletis zephyria | reverse complement strand
GCGTGACTATAAATGATGTTACTTAAACAAGTTGGTATATACATACTTATGTCTATATGTACTGGGATAGCTGCGTATAACTAGCTACATATATGTATTTGTAAATGGTATTTTTGATTGGAGGCTCTATTTAAATAATTTCGTTAATTAACTCATTAGGAATATGCAACACAGTTGCGTAGCCAGAGGCAGGGTTTAGTGGGATAGATTCTCCATTTGGCCGATGAACTACTATTTTTTAATTTTCCTATTCTTTTACAGGTTAATCTGATATATTTACGTACGTTTTCTTCACTAAGTCCAAAATGTTGGCACCTTTTTGCTGCCCCAATTTTTCTGTTTGACACTTTCTATCCAGAGTGTGGCATCCTCATAGCTAAAATAGCCTTCGCAAAAAAATTAAGGGTTTTTTTCAAGTTTAAAAATTTATCCTTGTAAAAACAAGTAGTTTATTCTCATAAAATTAATGCAGTTTTTATATTAACAAATTCAATTCAATTCAATTCAAAAAGTATTTAAACACAAAAGACGTATTTTGAAAATACTTTTGAAATCACATGTACGGATAATCACCTGAAATAAAAAAAAACCGTAACTAACAAAAAATTCCAAAGTTCAATTTTTGATTGCAAAAATTAAGTTTGTTAGTTGCGGCTTTTTTGCATTTCAGGTGGCGATTATGAATACATACATTATATGCAAGATTGCGCATTGCGAAGGCCAATATTTCACTCTCAGTAGGCGTAAAAAGCAATCAAAAAGTGAAGAGAGGAGAATGAGTAAATTGCAACTAGCGTTGTCTCGCGACACTTTTGCACTTTACTTGGGCTCCTTACGTTTTTTGACAGTAAAAATACTCGGCGGATGCCTTTTCCTGCCGAGAAGCCGCTGTTAGAAAAAACCTTTTCTAATTTAGATGTCGCTCCGGCCACTGATTGAACCAGGTCCTACGAAGTGGTAGTACGCACATTTAACCAATCAGCCACAGATGTTCATAAAATTAAGTTCAGAAAAAAATGCCGGAAAAAATTAGACAAAGTCCTAGTTTTTGAAAACTATCGATAGGGTTGGAAAATAAAATCCATAGTACCTTCGATAGTTGTGCACCTCTAGGCTTTTTATGGATGAGGAGTAAAATTTTACCTCTGTGCAATGTGCCTTGATGCAAATCATATTTCTGATCCGGGCTGACTCTTATGAAAATAGTTTACTGCTTTTTTTTTTAAATATACCTGCTAGGTGACGGTGGAGTCCAGATATTAGTGAAATCTCCAAGTGTAAATTTCGCAGGTGGCGTTGCAAACGAGTTATTGGAAGAAACTCCGATAAAAAAAAAGATCTGCTAGGTGGCGCTGGTGTCAAGTTGTGTTTAGAAGTTTTCACGCTTAAATGTATGCAATGATTTTCGTCCACTAACGTCACAGAAGTCATGTTACATCCATACATATGTATCTGTATTAGGGTGGTCCGAAATGCATGTGAGAAAAGTGAAATCGGAATTTTAATGCGCTCACCCCTGGAATTGTTTTACATAAAGAAAATATACCTCGTCTTTTTTTAAATCAAAAATTTTTAGAGGCCGCTCAAAGCCCTCAAAGTTTACCATGTATTTTAAATGGAGAAAAAAGCTATTTTTCGTAGAAATGGAATAGAATCGTCGAAAATCATTTTCTTTTCAGGTTACTTCAAAGAATAATTCCCAATTGTTTATTTAACCATTTTTAATAGCAAATGATTTTTTATTGGTCGCCCCATTGCATTTTTTTGGGGCTTTTGGGGATTTATAAAAAATATTTATTATCAATGTTTTTTCACTTATAAACTACATGGGAAGCTTTGAGCGCTTTTAGCGACTTCTAAATATTTCTTGATTAAAAAAACAGCGGTATACTTTTTGCGATATAGAATAATCCTAATAATAACAATCCTAGGGGATGAGAGCATTAAAACTTCGACTTTACTTTCTTCGCAACACCCTAATGTACATATGTATCTTGAGCTGAGCTGTAGTACGCGTAACTAAAGCACTACAAATTTACCGTTATCTAAACAATAACAGCCAGCACACAGTGAGCAGAAGTCAAAATTTACCACCAACAAATCTTTCTATGCACGAAAGTTTGTACAAAAACAAAGTTAAAATATATATACATAAATATACACAACAGTAATATTTCGCGCTTGCAAAACTTAAAGTACCCGCCACGCGAAAATCCTTTATATATGTATGTAAAACACAGAATGCAAAACGCAGCATTCTAGTCAAGAATGTTGTTGCACTCATCCAGTAGCAAGTAATGCGACTTGCCACAATTGCTGTGCGCCTGCTGCACGTGTTGCTATAAAAACGCACTCTAACAAACAAACACACGCATAGAAAGTAAGCATAAAAAAAAATACATAGAAATAAACCAAAACTGCATTGCATGCCCCTGCAGAAATGCAAAATCAGCGCCGGAATGTTGTAAAAATACAGCAAAAAATCAGCGTAAATTTCAAGTCTTACTAAGCGCGCAAGCGAAATGTAGCTGTAGTAGGTATGAAAGTAGTTGTTGTTGCTGTGGTTCTTGTTGTTGGCAGAGTTGGCTAAGAGGCATTTTGCGCAAAGAAATTACGCGCGTCCACTTGGAGGCACATTGAGCGTCCGTTTCCGCGTGTAATTTACATGCGAAAAGCTGCCACATTGCAAACAGCTAGCAAGCTGTAGTAAAAGCAAAAATAATAGCAACAATGTGTAAGGAAACAGCTAGTGGCAAATAGTGGTAAAAGATTGCTGTAGCAGCGACAGCAGCAAGTGGCACTTTTCAACGCGCTTTCACACAGTCTGGTGGCGGCGACAGCCAAAGTGTGTTGGCATAGTGTTGCCAGCATCGTTTGTGTGTTGCATGTGTTGCAACAAGAGCAACTTGCAACGGACACTAGCCAGGTGCACAGCATTCGATGTTCGTGGCCGCCGCCGCCAGTCGCCAGTCGCTGTGTCTGCCATTGCTTTCTGCATCTTTTCAAATTCGCTGAAGCGTACAAGTGTTTGAATGCTGCTAACGGTGTTGTAGGTGTTGTGCGGGTGTGTGCTTGTGTGTGGCTTTGTGAGGAAGTGCAGGTATGGCGCACAAGTCCGGTTGGCAACTTTGCGCGATTTAACGGGTGGCTGTGCGAAGTGCCTAGAGCGCTAACTACAACGAGAAATATTTATGCATAAATACATACATATCTACTTTACTTTGCAAAAAGCATGCCTGCTCATAAATATAAGTGTTGTGTGCTGTTGCAGCTCCTTGCAACATTTAAATGCCGCCTTTGCTGCCACCAGCAACATTTACGATTTTTTCCGCACAATTTCTGACAACTACGTAGGCGGTGGTGGCGACGGCGACGGCGGTGGCGACGGCGACGGCGTCTGTGTTTTTTCCGAGCAATTTACTTTTTTGTTTGAAAGCAATTTTGTGGAAAATTTTTCGATTTAGTGGCAACACTTGTAGCGCTAGCGCACTATAAACGCATAGAGCAGGCTTTTGCGCCTGAAAATATGCCCAACAAAGTGTGCTTTGATGGCCAAACACTTCCTACTTTCGCGCTGTTTGAGTACATCCTGTTTTGTGGCAGAGTGTTTGAAAGGCGTAGTTTGCTTGAGTGCCTCTCCGCATGCTGCCCAATCATGAACATAAGTTAGCGTAACTAATATACGTATGTTGCATACTTGCAGGCGCTTAAGCTTGTAAATTGTATGTGGCGCGCGTTTTGTAGAGCCAAACACATACATAATTGCGTGAATGGCTAATTTTCAACACTTTTAACACTTCGCTTGCCTACTTCGTGAATGGATTTTTTTTTTGTTAACCACTTGCAGCAGAAGCAAGTACATAAATTTATTTGGCCTAAATCTTCAATAAGCAATTTGCATTGGAATTTATTGCAGTTACATACTTACACAGCAAATATGTTTAAATGCTGCATTGCGCACAGCTAGCTAGCTAGCTCTTCAATGGCTTATTTAACCACTTATTTGTTGCAGTTATTTACATACTTTACCGTTAAGTAATAGCAGCGAATCGACAGCGAAGAAGAATAAAAGCTACGTAAAATGATTTGAGAGAGACATCATCGATTCTACATTGGCTTGCTGCAACTATTAATTGTTGTCTAAACAAATATTGGAGCACAAGAAAGTATGAAGCTTTGCAGCGAGAAGTGCAAATAGCAAAAAAAAAAAACACATTTTAATAAAAATTGTTAGCCTTAGCCATTGGATAGCCGTAAATGTCATTGCAGCCGCGCCTTTGTTCGATTTCGTACCATTTATTATAATTTTCTATATTCATTGTAATACTCTGTCTTATTTAACTACATACATTGGATGAGCTGTTGTTTTTGTGAGCGCAAATTTACTCTCGAATACCGTTAGTTAGTTAGTAAGTTAGTTTAATACTGTTTACCCATTGTGTTAGCTTGCAGTGGCTAAGCAAGACAAGGAAGCATTCTGCACTATACATGTAAATTGTTGTTGACTTTTTGTTGTAGTTTGCGCTATTGAAATGTAAAGCAAGCAGCTGTCACCATCACCTAGTTCATATAAATTAATGATCTATCTACAGGTTTTATTTTTTATGCACACAAATATGCCTTATTGGAAAATTAAGACTTTACAAAATATTGGTTTTTTTTTAATTATAATTTTTTTTCTTCAAAAAGGACATTTACAAATTCCGCACATATTTTCCTTTCCATATTAAAGTATTACAATTCACTTCCGCATACAAATACATTTTCATGGCGATTTTGGCAACTGTATTTCAGCTCACCACTGTTTTTCGTAAGACAATGGTCAATTCCGGTTCTTTTCCGTCTTTCGAAAGACTAATTGAAAGATCTGCTAATGAGGAGGCCTTACCGTTATTCTGTTTGTCTTTTAGCAATAATTTTTCTAAAAACAAAATTACTTAAAAAAAATAAACAAAAAAACTAAAAATTAAAAGAAAATTATATTAGGAAAAACTTAAATAAGTTTGTAAAAAGTTGTTGAAACTAATCTAAATCTAAATACTTAAAGAAGATTATATTAAAAAAAAAACACAAAATAAATTTATGAAAAGAAAAAATTTAAATTAAATGTTTTTTCCTTTTAGAACCTTAAATCTATAAATTAAACTAAGAAACACACCAATTTTTCATGTAAGGCGGCCTCAAACTCAATAAAATTGTTGAAAGCAAAAATTAATTAAAAATAAAAATAAAGTTCCCAAAAAATAAATTTAATTAAAAAAAATATTTTTCCTTTTAAAACACTGAAATTTAAAAATTAAAAGAAAATTTAAATTAAAAAAGTTCAAAAAAATTTTATTAAAGGAACAAATTGTTTTTCTTTTTAAAACCATTAAATCTTAAAATGAAATTTAAAATTGAAAACAAAATATACGTAGTTTAGAAAAAGAAAAAAATTAAATAAGTTCCTATAAATGAAATAAAAATTTGTCTTTGTAAAATAATAAAATCTAAAATTTAAAAGAAAAATTAATTGAAAAGGAAAAAGGGTGTAAATAAGTTTTTAAAAATTAAGTGAAGCTAAAAAAAATTGCCTTTTGAAATATTAAATTACAAAAATTAAGAAAAAAAATAAAATAATAAAATACGAAAAATAAAAAAAATCCTAAAAACATTAAATCAAATTAAAGATAGTTTCCTTTTTAACACAATACAATCTAAAAATTATGTTAAAAAAAGAAAACATAAAATAAAAAAGACAAAGAATAAATAACTTCCGAAAAAATTAAATCAATTAAAAAAGAAATTGTTTCTTTTTAAAACGGTGCAATTTAAAAATTAAGAGAAAATTAAAGTAAAACAAGAAAAAAACTTAATTAAAAAAAGAGGAAAAGGTTACTTCCTAAAAATTAAGTTAAATAAAAACAAATATATTTTTCATTTAGAAATAACCAACTCTGAAATTGAAATAAAAAAATAAAAAAAATTAACAAAATATTCAATAACTTCCTAGAAACTAAATGAAATTAAATAAATATTTTTCTGTTTAAAACAACAACATCTACAATTAAAAGAAAAAGAATTAAAATAAAGAGAAAAATATAACAAAAACAAGAAAAAAATAAGATAAGTTCCTAAAAAGTAAACAAAATTAAATAAATATTTTCTTTTTAAAATAATACAATCTAAAAACAGTAAGGAAGTTAAATTAAAAAGAAAAAAGATAAAAAAATAATACGTTTCTAAAAATTTAATGAAATTAAATTACTTGTTCTATTTAATCCAGCAAAATCACAAAATTAAAAGAAACTTAAATTTTAAAAAGAAAAAAGGCATACAAAAAATCCTCTGGCCGAGAGGACTCAAACCTCGGATCTCTCGAATGGTATGCCGATGCGTTGCTCTCCTGGCCATTGTGACTGTATAAGCAGCACGACAAAAATGATAAACTACAAGTAGCTTTTCACCATGAAAGTTTGTAAGAAGTTTTTTTGGAAGACTTTCATGGCAGAATTAACAAAATTGTTCATACTCTCATGCCCATGGACATTCAATTGTCTTAAGCTGCCTTTACATGGGTTGAATTTTTAGTCGACGCTTGTCGTTTAACCCAAATCGACCAGTGTAAATGGCAATACAACCGTCAAATGTAGGTGTTTTGGCTGGTCCATTTCTCAGTTGATTTTCCAGTCGACAGAAATCTACCCGTCTAAAGGCAGGTATACAAAAGACTTTCAAGTGTAGTTGTTGGAACTTCCGTATATCAAAGTGGGACAAGCGGCTACTTTTCTAAAATGTAGGATAGGCTGACAGAGTGTTTTTAGCTTATTCCTGGCAAGGGCTAAAATAGTCTTGCTTTTAGGAGATCCGTGTGTAATACCTTATGGCTTTATAAAGGTGCACAACTACTTAACCTTCGAGTCGTAAGCTTTGGTAAGTCTGCTTCCACGTGGAACACATTTAGACCTCAGCCGCACCTCGTTACTTCATCAGCTGTTTCATACCCGTGTATGGGGATACTCTGGGGCATAGCTTAGGTTAATTTCGAACTGACTAGAAATTGAAGCATGCATATGTCCGCATTTCCATTCGTCGCACAAAGTCAACTGTCAACTTCTTTAGTTCGTTTTTCTTCTGTCTTGCTTCTATGTACTACATATTTTGCATAGCATTAATTCTAAGTCGCAAACATTATTTATATGTAGTAATTTGTATTTGTGCTTCAAATATTTGCATGTTGCCATCATTTGTTTTGTGTCATATTGTTGTTGTTGTTGTTGTTGAATGTCGCCTGTTTTTAGTTATTCGTAAATGTTGTACGTATTTATTTTGACACGCGCAAATTTATGTCATCGCATGTTGTTGCAAATGAAAGACATGCGCATACTTAGAACGTGCATAGTGCAATTTATCTGCATAGTATGTATATGCATGCATGCAAATATGCACATATTTACAGTTAGCGAGAAAGGTGCCCTTTAGAGAAAACTAAGCCTATGTTTTCTTCTTTCGGTCCGATATGAAAATAATTGAGGCAATTATTGCGATTGATCTTTCGAAAACCCACAAAGTCTTCTAATTGTTTTCCGACCCCATCTAAATGCCTTAAATACATAAGTATGCAACTTAATTTCCTACGTTACAACTTTGTTGCAAAAATAAATATTTATCATTCGAATTTAATATTAATTTACTAAACACTTTTAAACCCTACAAAATATTTGCACAACCAGTTGATTACCTTAATTGTAATTCGAATTTCTAAAGCAATGCATTGTAAATGTTTTCCTAATCGCATCTTTATGCAAAATACGAGTACATAAATTAGTCGTACAAACAGTCGTCTCTTTCGAGTAAAATGTGTCGCAAACAAACTGCATATGTTGCCTTGTTGGCTTCATTGTCGTTGCATTGTTAGAAAAAGCTAAAAGCAACAGCAACAGCAATACATATTTGTGAGTACAATACTGTAATTATTGCAGTTGCCAGTTGTTCAAGCAAAATTATTACATTTACTATTTTTAATGTTTAACTGTTTGTTTTTCGAAATTTTCTTATTATAAAAACTGTATAATTTTTTGCCTACTTTAGCCGCTGGTTTTTGTTGTTATTAATTTACTTACACATTTGGGTTCATTCATTATTGTCGTCGTCGGCGTTGTGTTCATATGTATGTATGTAAGAGTACACAAATACCCTGCAGGGAAAACCCGAACTAGTGAACCAAATTTGTAGTAAATCGATGCCTACCAGTCCAAAAACTACCAGTTACAAAACTAGTTTATTTTAGTTTTTAAAACTATGTACATATCGCTAGCTAAGAACGAAAGCCAGAACAATTTAAAATTCATCTTTTTAAAAGATAGAAGTACCCCTTTCATAAACAACTATTTCTAAGTGTTTCTGTTCAGTGATACGCAAATTTGCTAAGTCCAAAATAGTCACAGTAGTCGTAGGTTCCAAAGAATAAAAAAAAATTCATTCGAAATCGTTGACGAATTTGGAATTGGTTTGGATCTATAGAAAAGAGGATGTAGAATGAACTAGAGCTCATCTGCGGACCTTAGAACTAGTTCGGAACTATCATATCAGTTCATATTTTGTTTTTTTAAATAGATTTTGGTTTCAGAGTTTTTTCGTTCGATTACGCCTACGTTCTGCACTTCCCGGATGCTTTTTCATTGTTTTAAAACACGAAAAAAATAAATTCTTTTGCCGCCTGCGACCTTCTGTAATCTAACAAATGATAGCAAGCGGCTTTACACACTCAAGAACTGGTTCGAAATGATAGAAAAAGTGATGCAAAGCGAACTAAATCTACACTGTGGAATTCAAAAAAGGTAATACTGTGGGCAGGGCTGCCAACTTGGCTCAAAGCGTGCAGTTTTTGGTCCCATTTTACTTCAAATGGCACTTAGTTTTTCAATTTCAGTACATTTTTTGTGAAATTCTTTGCGTGTACTTACTTATTTTTCTAAACTAAAATTTTCTAATTATATAGTGTATACAACTGGTTTATCTTACTTTGGCATTGAACTTTTGTTTTAGGAATGTGTTTCTAATTTCAATGCTAAATGGGAAGAGTTAAAAAGAATGACGATATTTTTGGCACTCTTAATTTTCTGTTTGGCTCATTTTGCACTTTTTTATCCTCAATATGGCACTTCATAGCTAAGTATAGTTGGCAACTCTGGCAGTGGGACACAATTTCTGTCAACTATTATATCGTCGTGTTGCTTGCACGAGATAGAGATTTACCGCGAACTAGTGGTAGTGGTTCTACTTAAGTGTACCTACTAGAAGCGAACCAATTCAGAAGAAGAGATTTTCGCTACAGGGCATGTACTACTTACATAGATACATATACTCACATTTACAACAACGGACGACTGGCTGACTGTGAATGTTCTTCATGTTGTTTGCTTTGTGCGAATTTTTCTTTCTTTAGTTTTATTGTTGGTTGTTGTTGTGGTTAATTTCTTACGCTAAATACGATGTGTAAGTATTTGTCTTCATTGTGGTGCTCTATGAATAATATCTACAAGTGGAGTGATGTTTATACGCACATATCCCAGCAGCAAAAACACGATTACATGACAACGCCACCAACTCCAGCGTGGACTTCAAAGTAATGCAGTCGCATTACAATATGCATGAACTGCTTCTAAAATGTAATCAATAACAATGTATCAAATACTACATAAATTTTTTCGACAATTGATGGCGTACCCTTATTTTATATGCATTGCATTTTGCTAGACATTTCTGTATATCATCATCACATAAGCTGTATTACCTTGTGCCAAAAAGTAATTTATTGTTTAATTGCCGCATTACTCTTTAAAATATTTTGCATTACTTTGAGCGTAATGCTATGCTAGAGGTAATGTAGAAAGAGTGACATTTCTGCGCTGACGAAAAGTAATGCGGCAGGCGCTCTCGCCCCATACCGCCAATGTAATGTATACTTTAAAAGAAAAAGAATCGAGAGCGGAAACAATGAGGCATCGATGCGGAATGCATTCCATTCGCTGCTGGGATGTAGGTATGCACATAAGTATGTTTGAATTTAGCAATATTAGCATATAGATAGGCGTACCCAACCTACGAAAATTTTCGTTGAACCCTGTCTATCGGAAAAAGTCGAGCTAAACTATTTCAAATGACTTTGCAAAAGTCACAAATTATAAAATTTTACCAAAAATTGACATGAAACTGAATACAGTTAGTCTTAAAACTTCCTACGTTGCTATAGTTTTACTCGGGAAACGTTTATTTTGGCCGATACTCTCGACAGAAGTTGTTGATGAGCTTCCATCCGACTAAGAGTTTGCTGTCTTCTTGGCTCGAACACGGATTTACAAAGAACACTTTGAGATAGAATTTTATTTCCTTGAAGCGATATTAACAGGCTACTTTTTTCTCGAAAATGTAAGCTCAGCACCAAAAGGTTTCCCGGAAACAGATAAAATGCTTTACGTATGGGTCAATCCATGTCAAATCTACCAATGACTGGAATCGACCATTTTTGATTTGGATTAGTTTGGCCATAAATTTTCTTTTATCATCTAACGAAGTTCCGCTAAAGGAGAAAAAGATTTTGAAAGCTTATTTTTTAAATATCTCGAAAGCCATTATATTTATAAAAATGGTTCCGTATTCCTTTTAAAGGTTATATTTATGGCTAAGAAGAGAAAATATAAAAAATTCGAAAAATTAAGAAATTTACAGAATTTTGAAATTAAAAATATCGCAGAGCAAAACTTAAAAAAAAGGTGGTACAATTTTTTTATACAATACCTCCAACTAAACTAATCTTGAAAGATCCTGATGTTTTTAAGAATACGTGTTTTTTTTAAATCAATTTTTGAACTTTGATTTTTTTTTTAATCTCTAAATAAAGCAATGTTAAAACATTTTAATTCAACTTAAATATATTTTTGAAAAATTTGCAGAATTTTGAAATTCAAATTATCATAAAGCAAAACTTAAAAAAAAATTTTGTGAAAATCAGGAACTATACGAGGAGCGTTTTTTGAGGAATTAGGCTGTAAGATGAGATGTTACAAAAAAGTGGTAAAATTTCGGAAAAAAATTTGTTTATTGTAACCTTTTTCGCGGCGTTTGGTTTCATGGAGACCTTTAGTAGTAAGTAGTAGTATTACAATGGAAATTTTATATTATTACCCATTATGCTGTGTGGCTCTTTAATATTAGGCTTCTTTTGCCAATCTGTGTGGTTTATTTATGATTCTCGTAGTAAAAATCCGGTTGCCTACGCTAATTAGAAGAAACATTATCGGCTCATACCAAACAGGAGCATCATAACAAATTTGGTTTTTGACAACATACTTCATGCTAATGATGTCATCACTTTTTCGGCATTCTTTTACGCATTTTCTATCTAATTTAACTTGGTGTAAATCATAATGCTTAAGCAGATGAATATTATTTTACTTTTAATTAAAGTCAGTTGTAATCTGCGATAGTCTGAATAGCCTTCTTATTGGTAATTTGGTGAGTAATTCGGCCATAAAAAATGATACGTCACACGAAATCAAATTGTTTCGATTGTTTTAAAATATTTTTGACTCATATTGGGATATGTATGTAGCTGTGCATGTGAAAGAGCATTATATATGTACATATATGGCATACATTAGGGTGCGTATCCCTTAAATATTTCATCTTAGGGAATCCCTTTATTTTGTTCTACATACACGTGTACAAAATAAAGACATCTATGAAAACTTCAAAATGTAAAAAAAAATGGTTAAGGGTGACTGCCAGTGTTAGAAAATTCGACAAAATTTTGACCTTGGTCAGCAATACTCAGCGAGTTCATGAATAAATTTCAATAATATGCCAAATTTATCAGATTTTAACTAATTTTTTTTGTCGAATTTTTGCGATTTAAAAAAATTAAAATTTTTTCAAACTCCTGAAAATCCTACTAGAAATTTGTTTAAAATTTAGAAATTTCCGTGGATGTCTTTATTTTGTACGTAGAACAAACTAAAGGGGTGCGTGACCCATACAAAATATAGATGCTGATATTTTTTAAGGACCACCCTAACATACGTACATACATACATTTACACATATACATATGTCCATCCATGCACCTGAGTTCCTTTCTAGGGTCACCTCGCAAATTATTGCCATTTTCGATTTCATTGCCAGTACCTACTTCAACTATTTTGTTAAAGTGTACGCTTACGCAGCTACAGACGCTATAATATACATACATACATATGCACATATCAACGTACTTTCATAAGTAAAGCAAATTAATTTTTCATATTTTATTAAAAGCATTGTGTAGATCAACACTTTGTTCAGCTGTTGGCGAACATTAATTAATTAACTTCATAACAATAAAAACGCACAACCTTGTAGCGAGTGAAAAAGAGAAAAATAAAATAAAATAAAATTATAGTACATAATAAAAATAAATTTAGTGCATACATATATACGTATATGTGTACATGTGTATATATAAATATATCTACCAAATTGAAACAAGAACAATTTGCTTAAACAAAAATATTTTTAATTTAAGCAAAAGTAATGACAAAGAAAATCATGATTTTTAATTAATTTAAAATTGAGCATTCCGAAAAACAATAAAAATTATATTCAAAACAATTCCTCACTGGCATTGCACACACATGCGTATGTACATTCATAGTATGAGACAAAGAAGGAAAATTATATATATATTTTTTTAATGTTAATCTCCACATGTGTCTGATCGCGCCTTTTGTCTGTCTCTTAGT
>NW_016172697.1:3943-12760 GCF_001687245.7 Rhagoletis zephyria | reverse complement strand
GCAGTGTTAACTCTACTTAAATGTCTCAACCATAAATAAGGAAGCTGCTTGGCTGCATTGAAGGCTACGTTGCCGCAAAATTCACTGGCGTTGAGTTAATTACCAAAATGTAGCAAAGCGTTTATGTTTAATTGAAAAATCAAAGCGCGCGCACGCGTGTGCTACAGTGATAAATATATATATATATATATACAAAAGATTTATATATATACTTTTAAATACATATGTATATATTTGTATTTGTATATATATAAAAGCATACGATTTCATTGTAACTCACTGCTTGCCGTTGCCTTACTTTCTATTCCTTATCCTTAATTTCAACCAAAAAGTTGCGTAAATTTTCTTTTAATGTCGCCTCTTCTAATTGCCTGCATTGGCATTTGTCTTCATTCTGCAAGTCTGCGCTAGTTAAATATTGTTAGATACTTTTCTTTTTTGTTTTTTTTTTGTTTCTACTTTGGAAATTCATTCATTCCTCTCTGCGCAGCTCATTTCAGCTTCCGCTCATGCCCAACTTTTGCTGCATCGCCTTTCAGCTAGGGTGTGTATTCCAAACAAGTAAACACAACATTTTTAATTTAATTTCGTAATTTGCTGAACTGTAACGTTACTGATGCGGATGCTGATGCGTTGCTTCTTGCGTAGCTTGTTTTGTTGGTGTGAGTTTAAATGTTATTACTGTTGTAAGCTGTAAGAGCTGTACGCGTACAGACAAAGGGAGAAACGTTTTTTTTTTTTTTTTATAGCTAAGGAAACTTTTATTTTTCAATCTACTGCTTTTGGGAAATCACTTTTTGCATAAATCATCGGAGTATATTGGCTGCTATTTGCTCATACTGGAGTAGTTGGAATTGCGCAGCTATCTTTTAGTGGATGCTGGGCTCAATGTTCGGGCCAAGAAATATTTACTAATCAGTGAAAACTATTCTTAAACCGGAAGAACTAAATTTTGCAGCTGTACTTTATTTTTGCAGTGCGCATGAAGATACATTTTTTACAAAAGCCGAAGCCATACCAAACTTTCGGCCTATCACAGCAATAAATAAAATAAAATCTCTATTTTCATTAGAAACAAAATACTAACCGACATTCATTCATTGGAGATTTCTTCACTAGGGAGAGCCTCATCTCGTCTATAGGGTGGTTCAAGCCTAATAAAGCACCCGGTCCGGATGGCATCGCTTGGCATACAGCTGCAACTAATATCATAGCAAATCTCAGCGTGGTATTAGCTCTTAATCATATCCCTAACAGTTGAAGGAAATCTAGAATGAAAACCACTGAAAAAGCAGGGAAGTTGTCGAAAGGATTTTAAGCCTATCACCCCTGCCGTCTTTTCAACTGAAATTTATGGAGAGACTGCTAGAGGTCCATATCAGAGAGCTTCGGGATCAACCACGATGACTACTGCAGGCGCTGCCATGACGAAGAAGAGCCTGAATCTATCAGACGGTTGCCCTGACAGAAAAATTCCTGAGTATAGGGAGTTTATATTATCTAGACGCAGAGGCAATGGTTGGAGTACGCTAATTGTTAAAGTTCCTAAACCCGAACTGGTTTAGGAGAAGGGGTTTTGGATCCATGTGTAGTATCACAATGGACACCTGACTGGGCCTTGGTGTGCTGCCTTCTACTAAGTTCAACAGCCACTTAAACCAAACTTTAGCTAACCTTATATTACCAAACAGCATTGAAATAGGCAACCAGAAGGTTCGGTGCTGGAACCGCGCCCCTTTGGAACGTGATGTTAGACGAAGTACTGCGACTGTGTTGCCCGAAGGAAGTAAGTATTTATAGTAGAGGTCATTGACGACATAAGTTTTGTACGTTAATTATAACGGCGACATAAGACGGCACTCTAGTCATCGGAAAGAAAAAATTTCGAAACCTATTACAATTTTCGGGCTCTGAAATTCCCACAAAGCAAGCCAGCAAATAGCTTTGTGTAAGCATCTCGAAGCTGTCTGCGAGAAAGCTGGTAAGCTGGTGCGCTGTATCTTTACAAACGTCTAGCCGGGGTTCTCTTACCCTTCCACGCACAGACATGGAGCTACATACATTGTGCAACTCTCAACAGCAGATTTGAGTGATTCTGCTTCCCCCAAGAGACTGTTGGTTTTTGTCGACCGTGGATTCTTGAGAGAAGCAGAAACAAAAGGTTTTGCGGGAACGACACGAAAGCATTTTTGCTCTCAAGTGTGCACAATTCCCCCCTTCAGCCCAGTTGCGTAATTAAATTTCTACTTCACATTATTGGCGACACACAAAAATTTTCAAAGGATAAATTCCACCGCACATCAGTCGACATTAAGGCATGACGAGCGAGCGCGAATGTGTGGGTAAGAATAATGAAAATACAAATATGTATACACCAGAGCAAACATACATACACATATGTATATATAAAATTTACACATCCTCACGCGTCTAGCCATATTAATTTTGATGTTCTGTGGCATTGCACAGTTTTTTTTTTTTTTTTTTAACTGTAACCAAAGCAAATTTGACACACTTAAAGCACTCAGTAAACATCCATTCACATTTGAGAGCAGGCGTTGGTGGTTAGCAAAGCGTACTTACAGAGAAACTAATCGCTCGGAAAATATCTTTGTATGTTTTTAGAGTGCGTGCAAGCTCACTATGTATCTGGAAAATTAATTGAATTTGTGGTAAGATAATTTTTGGGCGCATTTTATTACTTCCGTAAGCATCTCCTTTTATCTTGCAATCATCGACAGACACACACAGTTATATATGTACATATTAACATATTGGTATAAACGGTAAACATTTAAGTGGAAACAGGCGGCTGCGAACCGTAAGTCCTGGCAAAGTTATTGCAAGGGAATTGAGGAAACCACGCAAGCGGCCAGATTAAGAAGAATTCTTGCAAAATCGTCATGCAACCTTGGCTATCTCTCTCATGGGTAAAGGGAACTCATGGACCACGACGAGCGAGGAATCATTAGGTCTCCTCCTTGACACACACTTCCCAGGAAACAAGCCCCACGTATGACGGGGAGTAATTTGATTTAGGAAAAAGACTAATTATAAACGCGAAAATCGAATGGGCTATTAAGACTTTTGGTCCCTACAAGTCACCGGGACTTGATGGCATATATCCACTAGAGCTGCAGCAATGACGGGGTTTTATCTCTCCGCTCATTGCGGTTATTATAAGGAGATGTCTCAACATGCGCTATATTTCGCTAGGCTGGAGAGAGACGAAAGTCTCCTTCATACCTAAGGCAGGTACGTCCTCTCACATTAACCCCAAGGACTTCAGACCCATCAGTATTACGTCTTTCAATCTCAAAATTTTAGAGAGGCTAGTAGGTGATTATGTATGGGGCGTGATACCAACTAGTAGGCTCTCCCCAGCGCAGCCTGCCTATACGAAAGGCAAATTTATGGAAACCGACTTGCACTCGCTCGTCGCGTTGGTGGAAAAAAGCTTATCACACAAGGAGTATGGTCTGTTTGCCTTTGTAGAGATAGAATGGGCCCTGCTGCTAACCCTGGAGTGAGGAGGTTGCCACATTACTTGCTATGCTGATTATCCGGTAATTGTCGCTGAAGGCAAACAAACACCCGAATACCCTTATGGACAGTCAGCGCTGTAACATGGTCAAGCTTGGAATCAGAACAGAATGTAGGGAACTCGGAATAAACTCCCAAAAAACTTGAAGAGTTCTCTTCACAAGGCAACAGGTGCTTCCTGCAATTTCTCCTCTAATTTTCAAGGATGTGAAGATTCTTTTTTGAGGAGGACGTTAAATATCTATGGAATACTTGTATGGTGACCATCAAAAGGCAATTGAGAAAGGTCCAAAGAACCCATTTTTTAAGCATCTCTGCCGCATTAAGGAGCACCCCCTGGGACCTTCAGGGTCTAAGTGAGTTTGTCTTCTGAATCAGAGTGTTTTGTTTTAGCAACGACTTAGCATTATTTATCCTAAACAAAGCGCAATAAATAATACATTTATTTTTAATTGTGAACATTTTTAAATATCTACATTTGTATGTACATATCCTGAATACCTCCTATGATCTTCATAACATTTCAGCTCTTTTTCCCTTTCACTTAACAGCACTTGACAATATTTAATGCCGTCTCATTACTATTACTTAGTTATCTCAATTTTTATTTATTTTTTTTTCAATAGCAAAGAAGACAGCATAAATTAATGAACAAATGTACATACATACTTACAAACCCACAGCATGACGATGAAAGTGTCAAACAAAAGACAGTATTATATAACTATTTCTAAACTAGTCGAGGTACAAAAGACCTACCACCTACTGTTGGAAAAATTATTATGCTTTAGCAGACAGTCATTATCTCGAGTACACACATGAATAATGCATGTGACACTTATACATATGTGCCAAGAGAAAACAATTACAGCAGGCATACAATAGCATAGCTACATACATCTGTACACATGTATGGATATACCTACATACATACATACATAAATTGCAATGAGTAAAGGAAAATTGTCTGCTGCATGCAAGTGGCCGGCCGCCACTTTCGTCTTTTGTCATCACAAACTACTCGTAAAGTGTAAAGTGTTGTTGTTGCATGTGTGCAATGAGTGATGCTGCTGATGGGCTGTTAATTTGTTAGCTGATTATTTCTAATGTTATGTTAATATTTAATAGCGAAAGTGGCGTGACGCTTGCATTTATGTAAAAACGATGCATTAAGATATAGCAGTCGTGATTATTACGTTAAATTTATTACATAAAAAAAAATAATTTTCAACTTTTTTGACATAACAAAAGCGAACTTGATTTGTTGTCAACCCATGCGTATTTAAGCGAAGTACATTTTTAGCAGACAACACTAACTCAGTGCACTTGACTATGTTCAGAGAGAGGATTTCTTACCCAAGATACATCTAAGCGGGCATTGCGGTGAATAGTAGAGTTAGTAGAGTTGCTGGAGAGATATGCAAGTACTACAATGTTCAGTTCCCTGAGGCTGAGTGCAGGCTAAAACCCAATACTGGGAGAGGTTTCTTACTATTGGCTCCAAAACTGACATAGCGTTGGGATCTGGAGTCAATATCCAAGATAGCTTGGACAACCGCTACTTCTTGCTTAGGAAATATGCCTGGGTATTTTAGTCCGATGCCCTTGCAGTCCAAAAGGATCACAACAATACCAAAATAGAGTGGCGGTCTTATGGTAGTCCACCATCGGCAGGCACAGTGGCAAATAAGTAGACATTTTGCTACTTTTTCTGTACGTTCCAAATATTTATTTTATTTTCAATCCTAAAGCCATAGACTACGTGGCGGTATAGAGGTGGGAGGTGACGTGTCCTATAGTGAAAGCTAAGCTGCACTCAAAGCATGCCATACTAAGTGGTTTCAAACAAATTCGGCATTGACTAAATTAGGTTGGGCAACGTACATGGAAAACTTTTAGCGCTTTGAGCGACCTCTAAATATTTTTTGATTCATAAATAAAAAAAAAAAAATGGTGGTATACTTTTTCCTAGGGGGTGAGAGCATTACAATTCCAACTTTACCGTTTTTGGACCACCCTAATGTGCATACATATGTATGTCGCAATACACTGTTATTTACCAAATAGTATTTAAAGATAAAAGCATTTTAAAACATATTGCTGAACTTTCTTTCAACACAACTTAGCTTTAAGTGTGTTAGAGAAAATTCTATTGCTTTCTAATTTTTATAAAATAAAGTTTTCAGGCATTAATTCAAAGTAAAAGTGACACAGCACAGAAGAGAACTCCATACACTCATACATACATATCTATACACAATAAGAGTCAGTCATCTAAATATTCACACTTTTGGCAACCCTCCATAGAGCAACCGGCAAGCTGACGCGCAAAGTACTTTTGCAAACTTTAGATGCGCGCGCTTAAGTGCTGGCGCTTTGCTTAACTTCAGTTAAGCTTCTCTCAACTTTTTGTTGCACTTTTAATAGCATTTACTCATGAATTGAAATACTTTTGCTGTGTAATATTTATGTAGAAAAATGTTGTGTGCTACACAAAAACAAAATTTTACATTTAAGTGTCCTTTTTAGCAAAGCAAAAGATCCTTTCCAAATACATGCAAGGAAACCTTCAACATAACTGAGTAAGTTAACCGGCGTCATTTACTTAACAGTTAACAAAAGCCATATGGAAAGTAAAAAAAAAATTGCGCATAGAAAAGAGTCAGGAATTGCGTAGGCATACAATAAACATTCATACATGAAATAGAATAGAAAATCCACTAACGTCAAAGCATTAAAGGAAACAATACAGTTGAGCTGTCAGTACTCTTACGACCCTTCTTGCACCGGATGCTAACGGTAAACGAGCTTGTGGTTTGCTTGTGCTATGTGCTTCTGCAACTTTTTCTGGTGTGGGTCAGTGTGTCTAGGTATGTATGTATGTCTGCGGTTTCGGTTGATGTCATATAATTAATGGAATTTCAGCATCCAACCGAGGTTGAGTAAATTTATGCGGACGTCCGTTGAGGTGGGTGTGTGTGGAGGCTCAAGAAGAGGCGCACACAAACACACACACACAGTGACAGATAAAAGCACGAAGCGATGTGAAATCATCGATAGTAGTAGTAGTAGTAGTAGCACAGAGTTAAATTAAGTAAAGGAGTAGGTAAGCTCTTTAAGAACTGATGAAATTTAAGTTTACCTCAATCACTGATTCTGCTATGAAAGTGTAATGAATAGGTTGCAGAGATGTTGCAGTTCGGAATTATTTTTTTCTAAATTTCAACTATTTTACCTATTGCATGTTCATAGGCGGGCCTACTTTTCTTTTGGAGATTTTTGGCGATAAAAATTAGCAATAGCGAATGATGGAATCGAGCTACTGGACTTGCTATTTTCGAATTCTTTAAAAAACAACCTTTCAGGAACTTTTATCCGTTTTTCTATCTTCTTCTTCTAGCAGCCATAAAGTAGAATTTGCAACTTTGCACTTATATTTGCACTATATTTGCACTTGCAAATATAAAAGGTCAATCAAAGGGATTCATGACTCCTACCAGGAGGAACTCCATAAGACTCCTTGAACTTAGAACTCTTACTGGCTACATGACAGCACACTGCAAGTTAAGGTACCATTTGAATCAAATGGGGCTTTCTGCAGAGATGGACTGTAGGTTTTGTGGGCTGATGGAGGAGAGTATATTCTACGTGCCTGCCCACAAAATATAAATCGTAGACTGATAAACTTTAAGTTTAACGATGGTCTTCTCCATCTAAAATGTGGAATGTGGTACCATCACAAGCGCTAAAATTTTTGAATAGCCTAAGGTTGGAGTTATCACAATTAGTGGGTTTAGCACAATAGATCTTCTTAGGTCGCATAAGTCTGTACAGTAAAATAACCGTTATACGCAGCAAATTTCTCTTTATTGTACTAGCCGTGCCTTAGTTTTACGAATTGTTAAGTTATCTGCTTTTTTAATTAACTTGACACTGGATAAAAAGATAAAACAATCGAAAAAAATGTTGGTAGGTTTTGGTGAATTTTGTGAGGAAATTGTGGCAGGAAAAAAATTTGTCTGTGGCAACACTGGATACAAACATAATTATTCAAAGAGAATCTCCTGAAAATGTATGCCACAAATTTTTAGTTCAAAACTTCCGAATATATGTATGTTGTAGCAACGCTAAGATTGCATTGATTTCCCTTAGTATTTGAAGCATTTGGGCAATGTACTTATTTCGAGGAAGTGTCTTGCTACCATATAAATACATACGATTTTGAACAGAAAAAGATTGTCAAGTGACAAAACAATTCTGGTTATAAATGTACATATGTCTTGATTCAAAATTTTTCGAGAAGGCAAATAAAGGACCGTCGACAGGACACACACTTGTTTGACAGATCTCTGAAAAGCGCGGTATGTATGGATGTGTAGTACATCAACCACATTTTCTGGGTAGATATGATTTCAATTAACAATTTTTCGCAAGCAAACTGATTCATATAACTGTGAATTGGAAATTCGAGTGTAATAAAATTTGTTCAATTGCAAAAAGGTACCGCTGATGGAGGTGTATTGGGTTCCAAAATTCCAATTACGTACATCTTGCGTGACAGTTGTTTATTTTTTTATGAGTTATACTCCGCTACTAAAAAAGCACTTTTCTATAAATATTAATCAAGTTATCAAAATGTTTCACATAAAACATAAATATGTAAATAATTTTGTATATACATATGTATGTACATAAAAAGCAAAGTTATATTTATTACGGCAGACAAAACAGCAGACATTGACACAGACACAAAGACAAAAAGAGCAGCAGCAGCAGCCGCATCTATAAAGAACAGTAAGGCATAAATATTAATAAAATAAACATATATAGAAATTGAAGGCTGCTGATATAAAGCCATAAATTATAACTTAACAAACAATGGCCATAAAAGGCATCTAAAAAAGGATGTAAACGAGTGTGCAGGAGAAATGCGCGAAATCAAAAAATTCGTGGACGAAAATTGAAATTGTGCAGGGCGACTATGAGTGGGAAATATCTACAATAAAAACGGCATTAAGAAGGCACAAAAAGTAAGCAAAATAAATTTTCAAGGTCTAACGGCCGCGGTACAAGGATGGGGCAATACTAAGTTATGTGAGGCTATATTTTTTTTCGTATAAATGTGCAAATGGACATACTCGTACATACATATATCATACATTTTGGCACATAAGCACAGTAAGTATGGGGTTAGACATTTTCGCGTCTAACGCCATAAACATGAACCCAAAAAAGTTAATATCAACAAAAAAAAAAAATTAGTATATCCTTATA
>NW_016172697.1:0-3918 GCF_001687245.7 Rhagoletis zephyria | reverse complement strand
TAAGCAATTTAATACAGGCAGTGTTAACTCTACTTAAATGTCTCAACCATAAATAAGGAAGCTGCTTGGCTGCATTGAAGGCTACGTTGCCGCAAAATTCACTGGCGTTGAGTTAATTACCAAAATGTAGCAAAGCGTTTATGTTTAATTGAAAAATCAAAGCGCGCGCACGCGTGTATTTTCAAATGCTTAATTTGTAATTTGTTTTTACTGAATTAAAATTCTTTAAGGTATTTATTTGTCATAGCACTACCCATCTGTCGCTGTACTTTGCATACTTCAGGGCGCGTAACAGCGCGCGTTGTTATGGAAATGCTGACAACGCTGTTACTGCTGCAGAGAAACGAAATTTCAATTTAACGCTTTGTTTCACAGCATGCTGTAATGTACTTGTAATGTTGTTCTTAATGCGTTCTCTTTTAGGGGGAAAACAAAAAGAAGAGCAAAGCAACAAAAACAGATAATTAAATTCAACTCAACAAAATATTGAACGGTGAAAAAGTAAAATCAACTAAAATGACTTAAGTATGTAGAATGAAATTTAAGAGCATAAACAGTGTTGCCAGATGTGCAGAGTTATGTTCAAAATGAAGCCATATATTTTCGAAAGAATTTAGTTAAAATCTTAAGTTGAAAATGTTTAAATAAAAAAATTCCATATAAAAAATTTTCACTATGAAGACCACTAGCAACACTTAAAGATTTCCTATGTAGTTTCAACAGCAAATGTGAAAGTGATTTCCCTCAAATCAATTTAAATAAAACCACAATTGGTAGCTAGATGGAAACCACCACTTCAAGCGATATTATGTTCAGAGAAGATTACTTTAAAAGAAATGAAATAACAAAAATATTTTGCCGCTTACTCTTTTGTAAGAAGTTTTTTCATGTCAAAAATACACTCGGAGGTTTGCCACTGCGCTGTTAGGAACAATGTTTTCTAATTTAGATGTTACTGCTCGGACCAGGGATCAAGTCCAGATCCGACGGAGTGGTAGTACGCATCTCTAACCACTCAGCCATAGCGGCCGAAATAGAGTGCCATAATATTTATACAAATGAAAATATATGATTTATAAATCCAAAATAATTTGTATATAAATTGGTTATTATTTTTTTGAGTTTATTCCTCGAAAATGATGCGTCTAGTTAAATTTTTGTTGATTTTTTATTTATTTTTTTTTTAATTTTGTTCGAAATTATCACGTTTTTCTAAACCTACTTCTTCTTCGTGCAGCATTTTACAATCCCGTTTGGCATGAATTAAAAAAATTTTAAATTTTATTTCGTATAATGTGCATACATACCCAATAAATATTTGTGCTGTGCAGAAAAAATTGAAGTTTATTTTAATTAAAATCTTTGATATCTATTTGTTTCATAAAAATTTTGTTTTTATTTTTTTTCTTATATTTTATTCAGATTTAAACTTCACTTGGTAGATTTTTCATGAAAAATTTCTGGCAACACTGAGTGTAAATTTTTTATTTTTTTTTTTTGAAATAAAGAAAAAAATTTTATAGCGATAAAAAATGCCCTCTGCGCTGCTACACTTGCCATTCGCCTTTTTCCTTTAATTTCCCCCTTCACAGCAAATAAAAACTTTATCTCTGCTTTCCAATTTCATATGCAAAAGTTGCGACTGAACGCGCTGTGACTCCCAAGCGGAGGCGTACTGACACAATTTTTGTATTTAACTTTTTTTTTTTGTTTTTTTTTCCATAGTTGCATTTGTGTGGGTGTTAAAGCTCTTCTACTCGTTCCCTTTCTTTTTGTATTTTTGCTTAGTGTGCTCCTGTTCGTGCTTTCTTATGGGTATTATACTGTTATAAGCTTACTTCACACATGCATAAGCGCAAAGGACACTCAAGTGTGACTGCTGTTTGCCTACCAAGCACTCAGCCAACGCGCCTAAACTTAGGCAACAAAAGTTAGGTGTGGGAGTATGTATATTTATGTATAATGAATTATACGAACACAGATATATGTATGTATGTAAGTATGCATGTTTTAAAACATTTCCACTTGCATATATTAGTTCATATATTGGCATATCTTCCGTTGTGCCATCTCTGTTACTTTGCGCTGGGAAAGCTAAGTTTGTTTCCTCAACAGGATATTACACCACTTTCTACTGTTTTGTGTTTGTTTTTATTTTTTTCATTTTACTTGCCGTTATTCTGCAATATTCTTTAGCTTTTTCTTTTAAGGATGTGCGTGTATTTATATTATTTTTTATACATTCATCCACTCGCTTTGTCTAAATTGCCTTTCCTGTTATTTCTCTTGGCATTATCTGTTGTGAAAACCTGCACATTGTCATAGAATTACAGCTCAATTTCTTAAATTGTTTTTTTTTTTATATTTTGTTTTATAATAACTGTTAGGATACATGGGTATTTATTTATAGAGCCTGTGGCAGGTTTTTCCAATACTTTACAAATATTTTCATTGTTTCTTGACACACATAATTATATAAGTACCTTTAACCTAAAGGAAACGGAAAGTACATTTACCCTGTAAACCAAAGTTCCCAAACATTTTAACGAAATCTTTAAAAGTATCGGAAGTGTGCTTATAATTCTCTGACGATTTTTTTACGAAACTTCAAAGAAAACTATATTAAGTGGTTGACACGAATTCGTAAAGAAATTTCTGTACGATTTTTAAAGTAAATAAAAAAAATTCAGCAAAAATTGTTCAGATTGCCGTATTATTTTAATTTTTTTACTGATTTTCTTTCGAAATTTCGTAGTGTGCACAGTATATTTTACCTTTGAAATTTTGGAAAAAAAATGGGAAAAGGAAATAATGTTTTTTACGGCTCCTGTAAGATTTGTCTGCCTATTCAGATTACTCTGAAAATATTGTTTGCAGGGATACTTTAATAGATAATAGTATGGTGACCATATCTTTGAAATAAAATTAAAGCACATATTTTTATTTTGCATACGTTAAAATTTTTATTATTAGCTTTAAAGGAATTATAATATTAAGAAAGGGGTACAAGTGAAAGAAGGACCTTACAGCCACAAATAGCGCATTAGCTGTGAATACCTCACGCAAGGCCTACTATTTTTTTCGGGTTCACAAAATACTGCCTGAGGCTGGGCAAAATAAGTTTAAAAGCCAAATGTTTCACAGCATTGCGAACGAGCTGGCAAGGAAAGAAAATAATTTTTAATTAATCAATTCTATCCCAAATGCATACCGTCTAGCAAACTTCTTCAAACGAACTAGGGCGCAGATATTGAACACAACAACGGGTGAGTTGGCTTTATCAACGGACGCTGCTCAGTGGGAATATTTGTAGAGCGTAAAGGCATCCATTCTTGTGACTTATACTTAAGGAAAGAGGAGTAGGTGAAGTGCATAGTGCATTGTTTATGCTACTGCCCTGCCAACGTAATCTGAAACATCTCTTCTACGATTTCGCAGAGGATTGAGAACTCTTGCGAGAAAAGAGTTTAGTAACGTCATGATTTGGTTATACTTACATTAATTGGTTATAGTTACCAAATCAAGTGTTGAGACAAATGTACATTGCTGACTTTTTTCTGAGTGTAGGTGAACCATTTATACGGGAAAGTAGATGGGGCACACATCAGGTCACGCTAGAAATAAGAGGAGGTTAGCAGTACGCGCTACCATTCCGCAGGACCTGGTTTCAATCCCTGTTCAACCCAACATCAAAAAATGGTTTTTTCTTAACAGCGGTCGCCCCTCGGGAGGCAATGGCAAACCTACGAGTGTATTTCTGCCATGAAAACAGCTTCTCATAAAAATACAATCGCCGTTCGGAGTCGGCGTAAAACTGTAGGTCCCTCCTCTTTGTGTGACTACACCAAGGTTCCGTTCGCAAATTTCCATAAATTGGGTGTCAAATTAAAACGCTTGGCCTTTAAATGTGCAAACTGG
>NW_016172696.1:10163-12760 GCF_001687245.7 Rhagoletis zephyria | reverse complement strand
ATACTGCAGCACTAACTTATACACGTCAGCACTCGATCACACTCATTTCAAAATTTTGAAGTTTTGATTATTTATTAGACAATTTACTTGCACTACATCAGAACTTTTTAAATTTAATGCTTGGGTTGTGCAGCACAATTCTACTTTGGAAAACACCGCAACACCACCAGCTGCATATTTATTGTTGCAGTTCGCAAACAAGTTGTAGCCAGGGATATCAAAAAGAGATAATTCTTCTTCATATATCTATATTTCAGTTAAGAATATAAAGTCCGGCCTATTCTTTAAACAGTTCAAATTTGTGACGAATTATGTAAAAGTGATCATTTTTGGGATTATTTTAAATATTTTCAAAGTTAACATGTTTGCAATCTGATAGTGAGGCGTTTAATTGGTTCATTCGTAGATCTTCATTAATTACATCAATCATGGAATTTAAGATTTACGACTAAAATTTAAGCTTAGACAGATCTTCAAATAAACCAATTACAAAAGCCTTATCACCAGGGAACGGATTTTATGGAAATTGCCTTTTTTTCTGCTAAAGAGATAGAGTATATTCGATTAAGAATGTCCACGATTTAGCTTTCCCTGATTCCATATATACACATTTGTCTTTTTTAAGATATTTGCCTTTTTTTGCCTTTTCTACCTTTAAAAAAGTGATTATAGCATTTACAATTTTTTTTTAAGATTAAAAAATATACACATTGTCCATGCGGCTTATAGAAGCGCAGAGACCTCTTGCCAAATTGGTGTCGGAAAAATTCAAAGCCGTTTTCTCAGCTAACGAAGGCTTAGAGACAATAAGGGGTGTGGATAAAATTATAAAGGGCGAGGAAAACGTTCCTTATTTAAATTGGGCGCCGCTTGTATCAACTTACGTCGAGCACACATTTAGTATATTCAAGGCTTTTCTTCGCGAAAATCGAATGAAAATGCTGCCAGAAAACTTCAAAATGCATCTTGTGGTTCAATGTTACTACAACTATACAGATTAAAGTTTTATGAGTTAGAAACTCGAAAGGATAAAATAGTCAAAGATTCAAAGTACAAATTTTTCATATAATGAAACAGTTCATAGTTTCTCTCTTTTTACTTGTCTTTTTACTTTTCTGTCTTTTGACTGCCTTATTTTGCTTTTTTTGCAATACCTAGTGCCTTTTCCTGCCTTTTTCGCTATTTTGTTTTGCCTTTCTTTGCCTTTTTTTCAACACCTATTGCCTTTTCCTGCCTTTTTCGCTACTTTATTTTGCCTTTTTCAGCCTATTTCGTTATTTTATTTTGCCTTTTTTATAGGTTTTAAGGTCCTAAAAATCCGTTCCCTGCTTATCACCATCCTTTTACGCATACAAATTTTTCCATTTGCAAACCAAACGAACTTAAAACCCAATTCCTTTTTAAGTTTTGTAGCATGTTTAAGTAATTTCTTATTCATATACGTTAACCTCTCATTAATATATATTTTGTTATTGTTTTCATGTCCGAATAATTTTGAGCAAAGATTTTGCTTCATTTCATATTTCTTCTTCATAACTATTTTCTTAGTGTATCGAGAGACAGTGTATTTTTTTACTTTTTTCACGTAGCAGTCATCAATTTGGTCAGCTGATAAATTTAGATCCAGTCCATCGGTAAAAATTTTAAGAGCGTAGTTAAAGGCATTGTTATTATTGACATTAGGAATTCCAACAATTTCAAAGCACTTATCTCTTCTTTGCTGTTTTAATAAACCGACCTCTTTTTGTAGCTCTTGTACTGTTTCCTCTAATACCTTTTTCTCTTCTTGTAGTTTTTGAATGACAGGAAGAGCAGCTTTAGAGCTAGAATCTCATTATACACCAGTTCAAGTGTTATGGTCTGATTACGCATACTTCGCATAACTTCGCACAACTTCGCATAAACTTCAAACTGTAATTTCGTATGTACTTTGTGCCTAATTTGTATGTATTCCATTACCCAGAAATTAGCAGAACTTTTAAAAACTTAGGTATCTGTTGAGTTTAGATTTTGCTTCACGTTTTCTTAAGTTACATTTTTATTGCACTGGTACAAATGGTTGTGCGAAGTTATGCGAAGTATGCATAATCAGACCCTTACTTTCTGCTGTTGAGTATTTGTTTCTGGAGCCGCTACCCTGTTTTGTTTGTGCTGCTGATTTGTTGGCGGTTTCGGTGAATTGTTTTGTTCAGCTTGGTGTGGTTTGAGTGCGTTTTTCAAAGAGTCGGATAATGAGTTTGGTCTTTTGTCTTCCTGAGCTAAGAGATTTGCCGCTAGCGGATTATCACTTCCAATCATAGTCGGCAGTTTGTTGTGTGCTGTGTTCGGCGGTGAGCGCATGGAAGCACGTCTATTCGTGATGCATCCATTACACTTGAATGCTGTTTTATTTTTTTCCATAAAATCGATATCACTTTTTTTATACCCGAGCGCACTTGTGCACAAGGGTATATTAATTTTGTTCACATAACGGTTGCTTGTAACAGCCAAAACGAATCGAGATAGATATAGACAAATGTATACATAAATGATCAGGATGAAAAAAGAAATCGATTAAGCCATGTCTGTCTGTCCGTCCGTCTGTCCGTCTGTCCGTC
>NW_016172696.1:0-408 GCF_001687245.7 Rhagoletis zephyria | reverse complement strand
AGTCCACATAAAGCAACCTTTAGAGCACGATGAGGTGTTACTGAACATTTGAGAGGTCTTGGTATCCTTACATATGTCTTTGGATATCTTTAGTTTTTTACAATCAGAGCTATGAAATTTAAGATTGTTAAGTTTAGGATCTATTCCACCAACACTGAAGTACATTATTTTAGTTTTGTCGCTGATTACCAGTTTGTGCATAGAAAACCAGTGCCTTAAAATACTCAAATCATTATTAATATATACAGCCATATCGAGCATTGAATCCGCTGTAAAGCTACAAGCCATATCGTCGGCAAATGCAACGGTTCTACTTCTAAATTTTTGTTGACAAAGAGAGTTTATGTAGATTAAAAATTGAACGGGGCCTAGGACTGAGCCTTGCGGCACACCCGAGTCTATTGTAAC
>NW_016172694.1:0-12761 GCF_001687245.7 Rhagoletis zephyria | reverse complement strand
TATTATTATTATTATTATTATTATTATTATTATTATTATTATTATTCGTAATAGATATAAATACTATGTATATAAATATGCATTAATGCTGCGTTAACCTTGACACTGAGCATTTATGAAGCTGCAGTTGTATTTGTCACTTGCTCAAAATAGGGTTTTAAATTTATAAATTCTGCAAATAAATAATTACATAATTTATTTTAAAAAGTAAAAAAAAAAATCTAAAAATTCTTAAACAACCTATTAGTGGCAGTTCGAGCAATTTACGCAAAGAGGTTTTATCCAAGTACGTTTTCTCGCTTTATTTTGATACAACAATTTTACTGAGCTTGCGGCGGTTTCTAATGAAAAAATTTTATCGAAAAACAGCAAAATATCGGAGATCACCACATCAAACAAACAAAAACCATCTCACAAAACAACACATTCAACTTCTTGCCGACGTCAACTTCACTCAGGGAGATCAAGAATTTTCAGAGTTTTCGAAATATGCTATTCGAAAGCTAGACAGAGGTGGAACTCTACAGCATCGTATAGTATGAACCGGTAGTTGTCAGTGTTCAATGACCCACTTTAAACCTGGCTCTTTTAGGAAAGAGCAAAGAAAATACCAAAAAACTCAGGGTAGTCTGCATGGGGCACTAGCGCTTTGTTGTACATGCCAAAAGGATCGGCTAACCTTTCAATAGGTTCTGTCGCAGCTGCCAGCACCCGGTCTCAAACGGGACAGTCAAACACTTTCTGTGATAGTGCCCAGCCCTCGCAAGGGTGGGGCTAAAGGCACTCGGCAGACATACTTAAATTCATTAAATGGCAAAACTTGCTAGTTGCTATTTTGGGAAGTGAAGTTTCTTTAAATTTTTTTTTTCTGTGTCTTAAAAAAAAAGTGTTCTTATTTCTACCGTTTACTGCTCCCACCACCTACCAGTAACCAGCTGCAATTCCGCTTGAAGTTACTGCCAAATTGAAATGGTAATTTTACGTGATCAACTATTTTCTTTATACGCCAATCAAGTAATACATCTTTTCTTACAAATAAACGCAAATATGCAGCACATGTTTATATGTATGTATGTAAACTCACAAATATACAGAAGTGCGTCTTCGGACCAAAACGACACCGCAAATAAATTGGAGTTTCCTTTGATAAACAGCGAATCCAACGTCTAGTTCTTACCTACATACATGTGTATGAAGTATAGTCGAAGAAATATATTTGTGAATATATATATGTATGTATGTATCATTCAAATGACTACAACCTTCGATGAAATGCACCGGCGCTAGTATCGTATCAATAGTTAAGTGCAAAAATGTGGCACAAAGTTTGCGACCTTTTAGCCTCTCAGTGCACAATTTGGAAATTTGGTATTTTCTTCTTGTAAAACACAAACACATTCTCACCCAGGAATTCCCTTTGCAAATACTCACTTTTACGTACATATCTACTTTTGCTAATACAGCGCACATCATCAGCTGCTCTTGCATATTTGCTTTATTTGAAATAACTTGTTGGTGTTCGTTGCTTGTACTTGGTAGCTTTGAGTTTAAGTTGTTTTCGTTATTTCAAACTGCACTTTGTGCTCGTTTTCTTGCATAGTTACCAGCTCGTTTGCCCCTTTCTCTGCTGCTTGCTACACACTTTCACTACAACTAAATTTCCTTGTAAGTACTATGTATGTATGCTGAAATTTACCTTTAACATCACTCATACGCACCGGCATGCCAATCATTTGAAATTCTCTTATTGTGATAACCCTGGGACAGGAAATGGTTATTGAAGGTGGTTCTGCTAACAAAAGGAATTTAGTATAGAGCAAATAGTGTAAGAATGTTTTAGAAAATTGTGGTATTTATGTGAAGGAAGAATGTATTGAAATGGTAAAAGGAGATGTTTAATAAAAATAATATTGGAAGGAAAATATTCAATGTGCATTTTTGCCACCTCTTTTTTCAGTGGAGCATATTAGAATGGTATTTTCTTAACATTTCTCAGTCTTTTTGAAAAATGAAATTCCTTCGAATCTACTCTTCACTGAAGTAGCTACGTATGTCTTTTTACAAGCATTTTTTTAACTTACTCTGTATGTATATATGTAAGTATCTATATTTGTTAGGGGAATATCTTGCAATAAATTTTTAACCAACTTTCCGATGAGCTAGACACCTGAAACTTCACAGCTGGCTCAGAACCCAATGAAAATGTCGATAACTGTATAGATTTATATGTAAGCAAATATATCGGAAATACGTAAAAGTACGGTGCCTATAAAAAATATCAATCACGACTTCGATAAAAAAAATCCACACTGGTTCGTACTTCTAAGAAAGCGACACCAAGTAGTTATTTTCACCGCAAAAAAACTGCGATTTAATGCATTAATGTGGATGGATATTTCCGGTGTTTTTAAAAGTTTAGAAGATTTATTTCGAAATACAATTTTTGCATGGAGTAATTATAGGTTATAAATGAGCAGCAGTAAATTTTAATTAATGTACCTTTTTTATTTTATTTTTTTTTTAAGAAAAATTATTTTTTAACGTGGATTATTTATGGTAGCAAAATTATAGTGAACCTGACATACTTTCATGCATACATAAATCAAAGTAGAATTAAAAGCATAAATTTTTAAGATTTACCTTCTTCTCCAACAACAAAAAATAGCTACTTGTTTGCGTAAAAGATTAACATACGAAATCAAACCAACAACACAACATAAGTATTACATGTGTAAGTACCTACCAAGTACTTGCAAGTGCAAATATTGCCTTAGGTCTCTTGTCGTTTTTCTTAGTTTTTTTGCAATTTTTTTGCTCTCAAACTATGCCTACATCATCGTCACCCAGAAAAGCAGCAAACATTGAAATTGAGCACGGAGAAAGCAACAACAAAGCCAAGCAGCGCCAACTGACTTGACAGCCAACAGAAGAAGTGCTCGACAAACAAACATTCAATGTCAATGTCAAGTGCAAATCGCAGATGGGCCCATGGGTGCAGGAAAGTGAGCCCTATATGTTGTTACGCATGTTTAGAGAAGCACACCCTGCAGCAATTATTGCACGTAGATAACTTGTGTTGTAGAAGGAGAGTGGCCTCGAAATTTTCTTGTCTTGAAATCGGTCAATGGTCTCCTAGTTTCAAACTCGTTCAATTTTAACCAATTATCGGTAAAAGTTTGTTTGAAAAACGTGTAAAAACCTAACGCGATCAAATTTTCTCATTAGCACGTGAAGACTTTTCAATAGATAAAATTTGTACAAAAAAAAATGTTTTAAAAGTTGAGTTATTTGTTACTGGAATCATTAGTATCACAGATCTGCGAAATTTCACATTTTTCAATTTCAAGAACGGCTAAGGGTGATTCTTGAAGATTCATTTTCCCAAATCATTCAAATATAAAAAACTTATAAATACTTTTTAAATTTAAGTCATTTCAATCATGGAAATTCATTCGTTTCAACGCGTCGCGTGTTTTTAATTTTTTTTTTTTTAATGAAGAGTGATTCCAAAAAATGGTTTTGAAGCTGAAAAATAGTTCTATGCAATGCTTTAATGGACGATTAATAAAAAATAGCATGTCCAGAAAATAATTTCATAAAGTTGGAAAACGTTTTCTTCTTTTTTTTTGCCACTTAACCTAAAATTGAAAAAAATTCTGACTTGGTGGAGCATTTTCAAGGTCAGTTTTGTTTTCAGCGCAAAAAATAACTACAAAAACATCTCTACTGATATTTTACAAACACATTTCTCGACTGGATAAGAAAATAGTTATAAAAAGGCACCACAAAAGACTCTATCAGCAAACCAAGTATTAAATTTCCTTTAGGGTATGCCTCTTCAACAACATATTCATGTGGCTGTATGCTTTTTGTGTCGATATGAATGAATGAATGAGTAGCGAACTAAAAATGGGCAAGCAAATCTTACAGCGGGGCACACAAATTGTAAGTTAAAGGGATTGAGATATCTGAAAACAAAAAACCGAAAAAAACGCAGGCAGCGAGTTTCTCAAACGTTTCATTTGTAGATTGCAACTTGCCTCTTGCTACAACGATACCGACAGTCAACAGGCTACAAGCGATAATCGACAGCCAGCCGGTTGAGTTGCTAAATGTTTGATCGACTGAAGTCTGCCTATAGACGAGTGTACATATGTATGTATGTGCATTAGGGTGGGCCAAAGATACATGTGAAAAATAAAGTCCCACCCCTAGGAAACCCCTTTTTTTTTTGAATAGGTCCCCCATTGCATTTCTTACGTTTTTTGGGGGTCTAATAAAAAATAGTTAAACTTGGAAAATTGTTAAATAAGCAACTGAGTATTATTATTGAAAGCCTATTGAAGAGAAACAAAGTTTCCGATTGAAAAATATTGATTTTCAAGAATTCAATACCATCTCTATGAAAAATTCTTGTTTTCCCATACATATATATTTCGATATTCAGACTTTACGTTTTTTTTACAACCCTAATGTGCATATGGGTGGACATGTGAGTATTTTTGCCTTGCGCATTGCCGGCTTTTGGACTGTTACCAGCTGCAAGCAAGAAAAATGTGTTGACAAAGTGGCACACTGATTCAGAATATTTATGCATATGTGTATGTATGTATGGAAGCGTACTAAGGCTGAAGTTTCAAAATTTTAACGTGGAGAGACGCAAGCTAAGAGTATTTACTCAAATACTTATTGTGTGAAAAATTATCGGTAACATAAAAAATAATCGGCTCAGACTCAGGCGAAAAAGGCTCTACTAAGGACGACTATTGCCAACATCGGGGTAGAAGAGTTTCTTAGTAGTTCGATATTCTAGCGAAGCAGTGCTCTGAAATTGCTATACCAAAGGATAGCATGCATCTGAAGTTCAGCTTTACAAAGAGGTTTAAAATTGATCTCAGTAATAATGGCATATCCAAAACATATCGCATTACTCAAAACAAGATAACTCATCGACTGGGAAGGGTATCGGGATGGGCGCATGGGAAAGCATAGGTCCATCATACGAGCTAAAATATACGCTATCGGAAGAAGCGCGGATTTTAATATCAAGGGAAACTGTCGGAATCATAACATTACAATTTTGACAATCAATTTTAACAGTCATACGGATATTATTTAAGTCCCTATGATCTCATCAGGAATTCTGACAGAACACTGCCGTCTGAACTGTCACCTGACCAAATTGGGAGTTTACTCGCAAGGGTGATGCAGATTTTGCAGGGCTGACATAAGAGGAAAATATATCTATGAATATGGATAGCGATAGCAGTTTTTACAACTCCGAAGGCAATAACGATACTTATGTTGATTATCGATAACGATAACTATAATGAATCGGTAAAGAGTAAAAAATAAAATACAAGTAAAAAAGAAGCTAATAATCATAGTAAATTATTATCGATAACGATAATAAAAGCGATAACTATAACAAAATCGATAACGCTGCCGATAATAAAATCGGAAAATATATAAAGAGTAAATATTTGGGCACTAAATAAAATGTAACATGTTTCATGTAACTAGTCTCCTGCTTCTTATGGGCATCTTGCTTTTCGTGGGTTCATTAGAAATTCAACCGAAAAAAATTACTGGTAACCCTGGTATTGATATAAAATATAAACGCATGTATGTATGTACACAGCTTGAAGTACTTACGTATGTATGTATTTATGTTCGTAAAACTAATGCGAGTGTATTTATATCACAGCACGAATGAAGCAGGAAGCTTAAGCGATAACAACACACAAGCCGGCAAAGTGTTTTAAAAGAACTGTTAAAAAAAAAATCATAGTAATCTTTTATGAAAACAAGGTACTAACGTACCTACATATTGAAATGTTTGTTCCGGCTCTAGCATAGATACACAATAATATGAAAAACGTGAAAAATTTTAGCTTTGGAAAAATGTACCTAACGCACGCAGTTTTACCAGTGTACAAGAAAATGCAATTCAAATAAAATTCCAGTTAAAAATAACATTTCACGCCACGTCATCGATTTATGACCTAATTTCTGTCATTTTATTGCAATTTTTTCTTGTGTTTCTTTTTCTCACCCTCCATTCAATGCTTGGCAACACCTTGTCAACGCTACTGATGCTTAACGGTGTCAATAGCAACGCTTTGTTATATCCAACTTCACCTGCAGTGTTGTGATGATGCCATCATCCCCATATAATTGCATGCTTGCCCGTTCAATTAGAATGCGATCATCCAACGTAAGTAAACGAGTAAGTGTACGAGAAAAGTGTAATGCGATCATCAACGGCGACACACACAACTCAGCGACACTGACACAAATTTCTTGCTCAATAAATTTTCCACTTTGCTCGCGAACAAGGTGACGATAACTACATATTTTTTCGCGTTTCGATATTAAATAAATAGTTTTTGGTACACAAAAAACACTGATGTAACATGCAACCCAAAGGTGTGTTGGATGTTGCTTTGTTAATTAATAGCATTCATTTGATAGTAGGAGGTGATTTACTACAGGGGATTTAAATCGCTTGAATTTTACTGCCGAGTTAGAGCGTGAAACTTTTTGACTTAAGTCAACTTAAGTACGCGAACGTGAATCATGTAGATTTTTAGTCAGGAGGAGAGTATAGGCTGAATACTGGCCTAGTGCTAAATAGAAGCGATTTTACACGAGAAATCACCTAATATTAAATATCAAACATCAAATTAACAAAACCCCAAAATTGATCAAAACATCGAACTCCTAGTATTTTTTGGACCACTGTATGTATACATGAAAAAATTAGAACCCCCAAAACTGCTACCTGCGTTCGCTCCTGCAGCTTATTAATATCTAAGAATATCTTTTTAAAATTGCACTTCGAATAGATAGCCCATCGGGCTGCCACAAGGATCTATATTAGCTCCTATTTTGTTCAATATTTATTTATTAATGATATTACTGATTGCTTTAAATACCGTGTTACAAAATTATTTGCCGATGATACGCTGCTTTTGCTTTGTGGAGATAATATCTCTGAAATATTTACTAAGCTATAAGATGATTTAAACGAGGTATATAACTGGCTGTGCTTAAACCGACTTATATAGATCTATAATTGCACCTCATTTCATTTACTGTCCAACCACGATTGAGAGAATACAAAGGTTGCGCCGATCTCGGACCGCTATTCCTCTCTTAACGAATTTGACAGAATCGTTGTTTGCATGGCGTCACACTTGTGCAACTTGTTTACGTTTTCCTTGCAACATTTTTTCTTCTTCTTCCATTCTTGCTCACGTTTTGGCATTTCTCTCTTGCAATTGCACCAGTGTGACGTCACACAAAAGTTATTCTCAAAAATCCTCTCTGATCGGCGCAATCTTGTATTCTATCATTCTTGCTGTCCAACCATATTTTTCATAATGAGAGATTATAGAGAGATTTATAAATTGCAGAAATAACAAAAGTGAGCTATGAGATTCATTCTTACTAAACGCTATGGTTCGCCTATCAGAGAGATGCTATCTACTCTGAACTGGCTGAGCTAACCGAAGCAGATAAATGTAACTTGTATTACAAGGATTAGAATATCATCATGAATTGCAAAATGACGCTAAATGCAGCAATATGAATGAATTCAAACAAAAATTGTTTAATTATTGTAGGAACCTTCCAATTTAGTGATACATACGGTAAACCTTAACTCTCTGCGATCTTAGCGTTGATTACTCGACTTTGACCTTTTCATTAACAAAATATCATTTAAAATCCTCTTAATTTGTAGGTGTCGGACATTTTCACTTCTAAATTTTTGGTGCAGTTCATCAAATATTTTGTTGTTGCCCGTATTTATTACTAAATATTTAATTTCCATATTCACACACAAACTCGTATGTTTACGCAAATATTTAATTGCTTCATCGTGGGTGCCAACTAAATCAATAAACATTCATTGATCACAGTGTCAGCATAGGCGACTGCAATGCTGCAAATTGGCATGTGGCAGGCAAGTGCGGAAATATTTCCATATGAATTCTACATACATACATACATACATACATACATACATAAATAATTACTAAGTCTATTAATATGTATGTAATGCATTTACACAAACATAAGAATTTGTATAGGAGCCATATATCTACATCCACATTTGTAAGTTTATAACTACTTTGGTATGGAACTTAGCCCATCTGCCTCAGTGTCAATGTGATTTTGTGTGCATTATTACATTATAGTCAAATACAATTGCGTTGTAGGACGTAATGGCTTGTTGCAACAATATAGTATACCAAAGAATGTATAGATAGAGATTAGTTGTTGTTGTAAGAGATAATGAGTTTCTTAGTAAGGCACCAGAGTGCTCCTGCTTACACTCCTAACATACATACATACAGGGAAGTAAATTTGGAATAGCTTTTCTAATCCCAAGCCAACTATGGCAACTTTCTACAAATACATTATTGCATATATATGCACATATATTCTACAAGTATATTGGAACGCTTATCAATTAATTCAGATGCAATTTCGGACATAACTCCGTATGTATTAAGGATGCTGATTTTTCGGCTTTTGCCGATCCCGGGATTTTCGGGATGGATGGATTAGCCCCGGTATTTAGATATTCATTACTTTTCAACAACTTGAATCGAAAAAATTGCTTCTATTTATATTGTTTGAGAAGCTCTCCTACCATAAAATAAATAAATAAATCCGTTTGAAACCTACTTTTTTATTTAAAGTGGCGTTTTTATTTTTTCCCTCTGACCGCAGGATTTATTTTGAAGGACTTTGTAATTTCAAAGAAATAATTAATTCCAAAAATTATTAAAAAAGCTTCACTGCAATGTAGAATAAAAATATGGATAACAAATGCGATAGGAAACTTCTTTAGAATTCAAAAAATTTACATTTTTTGGACTCACAAGGACGAATAAATAAGCTGACAAAGTTAGAAGAACGAAATTCGAAGATGTTATCGTGTTTATATAAGCCCTTAACATATACTTTTTTTCCAAAAACAAATACTGCGAAATTTCAAGGATAAAATTTTAAAATTACATTTTCAATATTTACCAGCCCTTCTGCACTAGAAACTTGAATTAGTTTAAATTATACAGGATTTCCTCATTAATTTTATACCCACACTTCTCTCTAAGCACATTTCCCTGAACTTGTTAAATAATTTTTGAATTACCGACGTCTAAAGGACGACTAAAAACGCTAGTTTACTATATTTGGCCCATGGTTTCGCGAATATATTGATATTTGTGTTTAAAATTTACTATTGCGCGGTGTTATATGTATAATGAGCTACACATTTATAAAAAAATATTAGTTATTAAATAAAGAAAGAAATATAGCCAATACTGGGCAAGAAAAGGAGTTTCTATTACTGCCATCAGTGCAAATTATAAATCCCGAAATACCCGGGATTACTTGCCAAGAATCCAGGGATTTTCGTGACCTTAAAAAGTCTGGAATCCCGGGATCCTGGGATTAACATTCCTAGTATGTATGTATTTATGCATCCAATATTTGCATAGGCATTTAACATTTCGTCAATGCATCCAATTCAATCGATTGACTGTCCGTCATAACCACAGATAAATATATACAGTGACTCAAAGAAATGATCACGTGTTGTTTTTTTTTGTAATATTTGTAACATTTTTCCAGCTAAATGTTTTTTGTTATTTTTATGTAAAAATATTGTCTAAGCTTTAACCAAAGCCGTGTAAATAACGGTTTCAAACTCTATAAACACTTTAGGAAAACACTTCAACAAATTTTCATCAAAATTTCAAACGGTGAAAAAACGCGTCGATTTTTGAAAAAAAATGTTTAGGCTACATTTTCGGATTTTTTAATATAATAAGCGCGATTTACAAAAAAAATGCATACTTATATGAAAAACGTGCAAAAATCCGTCACCGAAAAAAAACATTCTCAAGAATCAACGCGATTTTTTAGCCGTTTGAGACTTGCACTTCATTAGACTAAAATCGTATTGGCTATAAAACTGCATACCCAAAAGTTTTCTAAAAATTCAGAATAAAAATTTTGATGAAAATTAAAGTTTAAAACTGTGATTTACACGGGTTTGTTTAAAGCTTAGACAATATTTTTATATAAAAATAACAAACAAAAAAAAATCGCTCGAAAAACATTACGAATATTTGAAGAAAATCAACACGTGGACTTTTGTTTGAGTCACTGTATATGCATGTCCATATGTAAGTCAATTGCATTTTCACTATTTTGTATCTGCTTATGTAATGCATGTATATGCAGTTACACACATACATATGTATATGTAGCTGTGGTGTTTTATTGACTTTGGTGCACTAATTGATGTGCGCCCATTGATGTGGGACTCAGTACAATCTCTGGTTTTGTGTTTGCCATTTGGCGCGGAACCAAATATCTTAGCCACATATTCATACACACTTACATACATACAAATACATATCTAAGCAGTAGCAAGCTTATAGCTGCATATGATAAACGATTGACCGTGTAAATGTTTTAGTAAATGGATAATGTGAAATTTACTTGATTGGAAGATAAATATTAGCTAATTTACATACATAAATATGTTTGCGTTCATGTGCTATGTGGGAGTGAAAAATATATATAGCAAATACCCTAAAAAGTCTAAGAGCTGCGATTTTTGTTCTAACTTTTAGATCTCCCAAAATGGATAACGCAACTTAAAATATCTTAATTATTTTCGCATGGCTGCATTATTGACCCAATTGGTATTAAATAACTGATAAAATTTTAATAAATATCCAATCGAAAGATGTTAATTTAAAATATATAATTGCATCTTTAACTAAGAATTTACAAGATGGCGCTTACGACAATATTTTACCCAGACGGCGACATTAGCGCTCTATACTTATACATACATACATATCTACACTAAACCTGCCTTAACAACGTCTGAACATGAAGTAATCCAATTTGACATTGATTCGCAGCTTTAAGTGGAAGTGAAGTCACCATTTTGGCCCATTAGTGTCAACATTGTCACAACTGTTGCTTTTCACAGTGAAAAGTCTTTATATTGTGCACAACAATACATACATATGTATGTACATTAGTGCATGTACATATGTATGTAGGTGTTAATGTGCGCGTCTAGTGCTCACAAGCAAGGAATAAAAGAATGAAATAATGGAATTAACGACGTCCATTTATTTAGTGTAAAAGTAAGCATAATAATACTATCAGAAAATATATATACAAATAATTTATGTACATACACATTTGATGAAGTACTCGCATGGCTTTTGTCGCGACTGCCAACAGTTAACATCATTAACACAAAATTATTACCACTTTTTCCACACCTCAAGAGCAACAAATTTGTCTCAGCTGTCTTGTAGGTTGTCAGATTTGGCTGCGACTTAGCGTGTATATATTTAAATCAAAGAATGTGTGTAATTAGAGAACCGCAGCTCTATTTTATGCGTTCTTAGAAGTACTTTTAATTAACTTTCCGTTTTTGTCAAGATTTTTTTTTGTTCTCTTCTCTTAGACGTTTTTTTTCTTTGACTGCGCAAATGTCAACACTTCAACGCCCCCTACTCATAAATAAACAGCAGCATGTGCGGACTGTGGCGAGCTGTCAGAATTGAGCACTCAATGTTTTACTAAGCCATTATTATTGTTTTTCTTTTTTTTTTAAGAGAGCTCTTTCTACACCTTACTTACTATGGGAGTTTTATTTCTTGGCTGTTGCGAAGAAACAAATTTTATGAAATGATCAGCAGACCAGAAACAACTTCATTCGGCGCAGAGTTTGGATACAAAAGTTGAAGTTGTCAGCTAGCTCCCAAATTTTAACTGTTTAAGATCTTTTATATGCATATCTACCTCGGTAATTTCTCTGGTTCTAATGGCATAAAGTCATCTTCAGACCCAATATGATTGATATTGACATTTATATGTAGCTGACTGGTAGCAGTTGGCTGGACGGAAGATCCACCCGTAGATCGGATAGTGCACCTTGCCGGCGGTTCTCGAACAGATGGTCTCCTGCTGTTTAAACAAAACGAAGTTCTGGCCATCTCCTCTCGCATAATTTTACTTAACTCAAACTCGGTTACGCTTTCTACCTTTTTTATTTTTTCTATGAAAAATACCGATAAAACCCTGGCCAAAACGCGTATCGATACTTACTATGCACAGCATCAATAATTTCCAAAATAAACTTTCTTTTTATAAAATAGACGCAGAGCGCCTTGACACCTGTCAGTAGAGTGGGAAGCATTCGCTCCACGTTAATTTCGCAAGTTAGTATGACCGCAACATCTTTACCAACTCCCGCCCCAATAACACCGTCATCGCACTTCAATCAGTCACATATGCAGATCTTTAGCTGCCTCGAGAGACCCGTGCTACGCTGATGCAACTAAGATCGAGGTGCTGTAGTAGGCTAAGCTCCTATTCACTCAGACTCGACACCAACATACCCAATAGCTAACTAGTCCGGCTTGCGAAAGCATCCCACACATATCAACGGCCTCTACGCATGCTGCTATTAATCCACTCAGTTAAGACACTTTTTTTCCCGGTTGAAAGGGCGCGTTCACTCAGTCTGCCCTTACTTGCTCTTGGTGGCAACGATTGATTGCCGAGTTAGGTAGGGCTCTAGTTATATGCTCTCAAGTCATAATAAATTTTAGTCCTTATAAGTTTGTCCGTGAACGTTACTTCATAAAAAAGTTCTATTTCTTCGGGTATTTGGCAAAACTTCTCCTCGAACCTGTGGTGTGCGTCTT
>NW_016172693.1:0-12761 GCF_001687245.7 Rhagoletis zephyria | reverse complement strand
GCAAACGTTGCTGTTTGTAAATGTTGTAAACAACACTTACTTAGCAGCCAGTGGCAAACGGCAAAACAGCAAATGTACAAATGAGCAAACGGCAGCGGCTTTTCATTACGAGTGGCTCGGTGGTGCTCATCTTTACATTGCCGCAGCGGTTGTCAGCAGTTGATGCCAAATCTTAATTTCGAAATACAACTTCTTCATCAGCGTTCACGTTTTGAATGAATAAATAAATATTCCACTGCCACCGTAGCAGCGGTTGAGAAAGCCAGTGGGTTAAGAGGTTCAAGAATTGGTGCTGGTCCTCGGATGAGACAAATTCGGTGTTGGATTTCTGTTGGGAGCGAGACACCGTCGCCGAGTACTATCATTAACCTCGGTGGACGAACGCCTCGCCACAATCAAAGCAAGATTCATCAATATATCGCTGATTTGCGCTCACACCCCGATGGAAAAGAAGAACATAGTGGCCAAGGATAGCTTCTATGAGCGCTTGGAGTGCACGTACGAGCGCTGCCTCCGCCATGATATCAAAATCGTGCTTGGCGACTTCAATGCCAGGGTGGGCAAGGAAGGCATCTTTGTCGAACCACACATCCCGTTCATTATGTGCCGCCGCAAAAGAAATAGTTGGATTTCAGCGAGCCCCAAAGAACAACTTTTACTCTGAGTGTCAGGAACTGGAGAGCAAAATATTCCGCCTACAGAGCCATGCTGCGATCGGGCGCAACGCGAGCTACGTGGGGTCACTATAGGGAACCGAAGAGGGAAGCGAGACGTATTTGCCGCAATAAGAAGGGAGCGGCCGAAATACGTCAGTGCGAAGAGCTTGAAACGCTAGCCGACAGGAGAAGCGCCCGAAATTTTTACAAAAGAGTTAGGCGAATTACGGAAGGTTCTTGCGAGAACAACACGGCGACCTAGTGACTGTTGTCCAGAACGTACTTGAATTATTGAGCGAACATTTTTGCACCCTACTGAATGGTAGCAGTACTGAAAGCTGCGGAGAAGATTACCGCGAGCACCCTATCAAGTGTATTGGGTGAAAGACTGAATCCCACCGTCAACGAACTAATTGGACTTTATCAGTGCGGCTTAAGACTTGACCATAGGCCAGATATTCACAATACGCCAAATCTTGGAAAAGATCCTCGAGAAAAGGACCGTCACTCACCAATTATTTTTTGACTACAGCTATCGACAGCACTAAATTGTCTGAATCTGGAATACCCGCTAAGCTGATACGGCTGTGAAAAATGACGTTGCGCAATACCACCAGCTCCGTGAGAGAATTTCAGACAGGGCGACTCCCTTTCATGTGACTTCTTTAAGCTGATGTTGGAGAAGATAACAAGAACTGCATAACTGAAGCGCTCAGAAAATTTTTTTAAAGCTTTACGCATTGGCGACGGCAACTACCGCCGACGATTTAGCGTTGATCTGTATGGGCTTTATTACGACTTGGACATAGTGCAGCCATTGGCCATGTCATTCGAACAGACACCGACGCTCCAGCTCTGAATGTATTCAACTCGCAACCCGCTGGTGGTAGCAGAGGAAGAGGGAGGCCCCCACAGCGATGGAAAGACCAAATTGAGAAGGCCTTGGCTTCACTTGGCATTTCCAATTGGCGACGGCTGGAGCAGAAGAGAAACGACTGGCGTGCGGTGTTGAACTCAGCCAAAATCGCTTAGGCGGTTACAGCGCCAAATAAGAAGAAGAATATGCATTAACTTGGCGAATTCCAACGAGTTCTCTCAGAATAAGCTTGTGCTATGAAAATGTGATGGAGTCTACTACTTTCTGGGTAGATGTCCGAGCCTGAAGTCAAAGCGACGCGAACGCCGGTCTAGCAGAGGTTCAGTCGAGTAATCCCTTGATCATTATTATTGTGCTCTAAAGGGACCACAGAGGGAAAACTATGTATGCCTCTAAGTGAAATAATAGCTTGTCGAATTTTTGGTTTTATGGTTTTTGTTAGATAACGAGCTAAGGTGCATTAAAAAAACGAAAGGGAAATATCTCTTTTGTTTCCCTCCCAATTATTTATTCCCCAACTTGAGTGAAGCATAGGCTCTTCATTGAGAGGCTGCCCAGATAGGACATTTACCATATAAGGATTTTAGATTCGATGTACGTATGTTGAAACGATTTTCCACCAACAACGAAAACCATCAGGAGTCTGAAGACGTCGGTGACCGCGTTAGTTTTTCTCCACACGATTATCTACCGGATGCAAGATACTAATCAAGGAATTAACTTCAAAAATAATAAACTCCACGATATCCATACTTGCCATTAGCGAACTACTACCTCGCATTACGATGACAAGCTGAAAGCTGCAAAATATCCTAATGACTTCAAACAATGAGCGCATTTACCGTTTTCAAATACATATATACATATATATACACCCAACCATTATCGAGAATAATTTAGTCGCGCGAAAAGTGATCGCACTTACCGTTTGAAACTGCCAACCATTGAAGAATGAAGAACCATCTTATTTATACATATTCTCAAATTCACGACAACAACAACGAAGGGAAATTATTCAATTTGTAGACTCAACAATTTCGCGCGAAACACAAGGCGGCAACTCGGCGCTCTGGCCATGCAATATCATTCAAAATTTATTGCCTTATCATAGTTTCAATTATTGGAACCAGTTCATTTTAGCAATAAATGCCAACAACATTACAGCGGCAACGGCAATTGCCAAGCAACAACAACGATGCTGCAAATTGAAAGGCAGCGCAACCGAACAACAACTACAACAATATAAACAACAAATTAAAAGTAGCCTACGCACCTGCTGTTGCAATCGAGCTGACTGTTATGGTGGCAACTGATTGGGCCGCCAAGCCAACGGAAGATCGTTTTGACCAGCATCGTTGGAGCTGCTTGCTGCCGCTAGTAGAAGGATGCTCGTTGCTCTGGAGCGTCGAGCAAACTAAATGGAGGAATGTGGTGAAGTACTAGCAGCTATGTATATAGTGTGTGGTACCACCACGGTGGAGTTAGTTGGTAGGTATATGTATATTTAGTAGTTAGTTTGGTGTCTTCCGTATCAGAAGGCAAACTTTAAATTATGTCAATAATTTATCCACTTCAACGGCAATGGCAAACGAAAACAAAGCAAACGAGCTAGCAAAAACAACAACATGTGCAACTCGAACTACTCGAACAACGAAATGATGACGATGATGAGGTGCACCAGCTGCCGCTGCCGCTGCCACTACCACTGTGCCTGTTGCGAGAGCCTATCGAAGGTAAAGCAGCAAAGTTGAGGCTAGAGTTGCAGTTGATGCTAGTAAATCGAGTCAGGAAGACTTTTGCTTTGCAGTTAACGGGGTGTACGGACTACAAGGCAAAACAGCAGGCAGCAGGCAGAAAGCGGCAAGCGGCATTAAGGGGCGCACAGCCAGCAACTTGTAATGTGGCAAGAGTGGCAAGCAACATACATACTTCTCGCAAATGGCGCAAGATGCAGTGCAACAGTTTGCTGCAATCTGGAAAGCAGCAGAAAGCGGAAAAGCAAGAAACGATTGAACAGGCGAGGAGGTAGCGAGCGAGAGAAGGCGACAGCAGGCGTCAAGATTTGAAGCGCTGAAGCGGCAACACGATCGACTGACTGCCAACACGACTGAGCGCATTTCATGTTGCTGCTGTTGTTGTTGTTGTTGTTATGTTTTTTTCCTACAGACACTTGTTTAGCTGCTGTTGCCGATACACTTATTACTTTAACTACTTTTTCTTTTGGTTTTTTTTTTAAGTATGTAAGTATGTGTGTAGTTTAGTTTTTTTGCTTGGTGCCCATGTCGGTGGAAGGTTTGCAAGTTGTGTGGTTCACCGTTTGCTGCCGTTGCGCCACAAAGGTAAACTGTGGCAGCCTAGACCAGGTTTGTGCACTTGTTGCGATGTTTCTAGCTCAGAAACCGAGCTAACATCTACTTTCCTATACACTTAAATCGTATGGAAAGCAATTTACATAAGTGCATACATACATACATTAGGACGGGTCAATTTTTTTTTTGTTTACTATGCGCGTATAGCATAGGAGCATTCTACCTGTAATTCTAAGCAAATTTGCCGAAGAAACTATGGCTCTAAAATCAATTTGGAGTTTGCCAAATTGCGAAAACAGATTTCGAACAAAATGTAAAAAGTTTTCACTGTTGCGCCCTCTGGTGGAAGTTTTCAAGTTTTAAGAAAAATATAAGTGCAGCAATGGATTCATCAAACCAAAAAACTCCTTATAGCATGTTTTTATATAAAATTTAAGCACTTCTTTAAGACACTATAACAAAATGCTAAGAAACCTATTTTTGCAATAATCTAATTACTTCCTACAGCAAAAGTATAATGATTTCTGGAGCGCTTTATTCTACTCGGATTATGGTGATGAGAACTGAGATCTGATGGGTACGTACTGGAACGAGGTAATTCACGTCAATTTACTTTAGAACAAAAAAACACTAGAGATATGTATCATATTTACTTTAAAATCCGCCCCTAAATTCCGAACAACTGACGAAAAATTTAAAAAGATTTCCCCTACGTCCGTCCAAAAAAATAATAATAATAAGAATAATAATAATAATATGTATTGAAATTGCCATGCAAAAATACTTTAGACTCAGGCGTGTAGGGCGAACTTTTTTTCTGGTACGGTCTAATGTACCTACATTTGAATTTATATGTACGTGTTCGCACCACCGATTAGAGCTCAGCCGCTCCACTCTGGTGCTGGGTGAAAGAAAGGTGATTTTTTTATAGAATAAATTACACACTACATTTAGTGGCTAAAGCAACTTGGAGTTGATTTGCAAAAAAATCAACAAGCCGTTGCACCACTATTTCACGTAACTAACACATACGGTTATTACAGCTGCAATAATTATGACAGTATGCACTTAATGAACTCGAACCATGAAACTAATCCAGTTTTGAGCATACATTTCGCCAAGTCAGCAGAAAGCTGTTTATATCACTGTAGATTTTGTACGTTGTTTAGTGAAGTGTATTGGTTCGAATGTATGCATATAAGTATATGTAAGTAAGATGGTTGAGTGGAAGATCGACCTATCTCGGCAGCCAGTTCGAAAACGCCCTATCTCAGAAAATTTTTCAACGACACTCTATCTCAAAACTTTTCAAGAATGCCCTACTTCGGAATTTGATTGAAAAATTCCCTATCTCACAATTTGGTTGAAGAACGCCCTATCTCAGCTTCCGATTCAAAAACGTCCTATCTCAGCTTATTTTCGATATACTTTTGTTTGAGATAGGGCGTTTTTGAACTGGTTGCCAAGATACGTCGATCTTCCACGAATGTGCACGATTCTTAATCTAATATACTCTATATCCTTAGCAGAAAAAAATGCAATTTCCATTAAATCCGTCCCTGGTCATCACCTTTCCATAATAACTAACCAACTAAGGCTCGCCGTGGACTTGTGTAAGCTTGGTTGCAATCCACTACCAAACACCTCAAGAGAGGCGAGAGCATACCGGCCCGAGGGCATTCTCTCCCAATATCTGGCAAGTCAAAATTACTTTTATCAAACGCCCTCTTAACACCAACAAAAACTCCTCATTTGTACTAGTCTAGTGTCTAGTGATCAGGCCTCGAGTTCGTATAATAAACAGTTGCTTCGTTCGGTTTTCCTACTTATTCAAATCTAAAAAAAAGACGTTTTAGCTTTTTATTGAATCCGCTCCCCTCGTAGGGATAAATGGATCCTGGACGTTCTTGGACCCTCGGATTCTATTCAGATCTGCGCTGATGGCTTCCAAATGGACAACAAGGTTGCAGAGGGAGTGTGGTCGGAACAACGAGGAGTTTAAAACTCATTCCGGGCCACCGTTGCGTTTTTCAAGTCGAGCTTGTGGCTATGCAGGAGGCTGCCGAATACTTAAGGACAGAAGCAATAGCGTACAATAACATTTACATTTTCACAGACAGTCAAGTGGATCTAAAAGCTCTGGATCATATCACATACAATTCGAGTTGCCACAGATCAGTTAACGTGATGACAGAGCTGTTTAGTGTTCACATGGTATGTGTGCCGGTACTCAGAGGTATACCTGGCGGTGGGCTAGCAAGGAAGAGCACATTGCCAACTCCACAAACTGCTGCGTTAACGAGATCCCTTGGGGCCAGATTGTGGGCCTTGGTGAGGTGTTGTGTCTACCGACGGCCACTTCAATAATAAAAAAACAGTTCCTGCACTGAGAAAAAAATAAAGCATATCATCTTTGTTTCAAACTAAAACAAATATGATTTGGTTACGCAAAGTTTTATTGGGAGATTTTCTCATTTGAATACGCTTTATGGTACGTCAGACGGCCCGTGTTTTCAAATGCTCAGGTTAAAACAAGTTTCTTTCAATCGTTAAAAATTTTCATTTTAAGTTTGTTTAATTTGTTTGTTTCTTTTACGCAGTAATCGTTAAATTCGTCGATTTGTCTTAAATATTGATTTCGATATATTTTTCGAAAATTCCAAGACTCCTTTTTTTGTTAGAGTGGTCGATGTATTTTTTGATATATTTATAGATTAGTTTATCGATATTGTTATCGGTATATATTTCCTAGTTTTCAATCAAAGGTGTCGTTGTCAAACCAGATATTTATCGCCAGTTATAAATTTTTTGAAATGTATGTGCTATCCGTATTGATATAACTTTATTTACCAATGTTATCTAAATATTTTTAGAAAATTTCGTTAATAATTTTTGCAATAACTAGCGATATTTTTATTGATATCGTTATCGAATAATTTTTCGAATTTCTATTTCATATCCTTTTTAATTAACTTTTCTAAAATTTCATTAAACATTTTATTGATATTGTCGTCGATATAGTATACATATGTATGTATATCTAAATATTGGCCACATCGTTGCCAAACTGATTTTCTGGGTACAGAAAATGAGTTCTTTCGGTATGTGCGCTAGTAGTTATTGCTACTAATATCATATCATATTGCAACCGGCAATGCATCTTCGAGCCTTTAAATTAATAGAGTTCTACGGCTTTTGTGTAGTTATTATGATGTTACATACCTATGCACATACATATGTAGTATGTATGTATGCATGTATGTATTTTTGTGTAATGAATTGCAGTACAGCAGCTCACGTAGAATATTTTTCCAACATCTTTATAAGTAGTTTGTTTCAACCATCACTTACTTCAGCATCAAGCTATCAACTCTAAATGCCTGTACGCGCCAATATAAATTTTCCAAACGTTGCACAGAACTTAGTGACTTTGAACTTAATATTATCTAAGGTGCAACCATGCTAGACTTTACCGCACCTCTATCACTACAGACATATGTGTGTACGTATGTATTAATTTATGTATCTTTACTTCCAGCAATGTAGTCACTTCCTTCTTAAGCAGCCTTACACCTTTCACGGCACACAAACAGTGCACACTGTAATGATGACTTCGATTATAAAAATCGATCACTAACTAACAAAGCGCCACACACAAGCGATACATACTTACACATGAATGGTATGGTAGGTACTCATAGTTATGCTTTGTATACTATGCTCATATAAACCCATTATCTATATGAATATGTATGTATGGCTGAACAAATGACTATGCTGAGGTGAGAACAAGACGAAACTAAAGACAAATACTTAAAAGGGTGCTGGAATTGAGAATTTATAAAAGGAAGCAAAAGGGAAAAATCAGCAGCCACTATAAACTGCTCAATTAAGTCGCACACGTGCAATAGCAGCTGCCACAGCAACAGCAACAACAGCAACAACAGCAACAACAACAACAATACATTATTTAACAAAGAGAAGAAGATAAGTATGTAGTAGCGGCAACATTGCCAGTGGTTGCATTTAGTTGGCGTAACCTGAGATGAGTTACTAGTCGTTGAGTGGCCAAGGCTATGCCGAAGAAGCAAGTCAGCCAGGCAGCAAGATTACTTATCAGCCAAGTGGAAACGAAGGCAAGTAATACAACCCACAATAAAAGTAACACTAGCTAAACAAAAACGTCAATAAGATGGGACGTGAGAACAACAACAAAAGAAGAGAATATAAAGCGCAACACTGGATATATGAAAGAAGCAAATGCATACATACTTAGCTGCTCATCAGCGCCAAAAGGCTGCTAAACGAAAAGTGCTTGCAAGCAAGGAGTCACCTACATATTAATATAAGCATTATTGTACATACATACATACATTCACACATACTTATGCGCATTTATGTTGTAGGAAAGTTGCTATGTAGTTGCTAGTTGCTAGTGAGCTGTATTGTATTCTCCTTGTGACACCACATTTCACCGTCTCAACGCCGATAAAAAATTATCTAAACAATTCCGCGCGCTGGCACACCTCGTTTCAGTTGGATTTAACGTCTCCTACTTTTAACAATTTCAGGTCCTCATTTTTTTCATTAAATTTTCTATTTTTCTTGCTCGCTTTGCACATCTCGAAGACATTTCAATGGTGTGCGATGTTCGAACTTAATAGGCAAGTAGCAGCGAAATATAGTAAAAAGTAAGTAAGTAAAAAAGAGCCTAAAAATGTTGGCTTTGTTGTTTGATTTTTTTTTCCGTTTCGTTTTTTTTTTTTANTTTTAGCTTAATTATATACGTTGGCGTTTAAATGGGATGCACAGCACAGCAAATGCTTGTCGAATCAATGCAAACAACTAAATAAAAACTAAAACTGTTTGGTGAGCGAGCGGCAGTGGAAGTGAAAGAAAATTGTTGTGTTTGTGCGACAGCAGCCGGTGCAGTTACGTGGCCAGTTTTGTGTTTATTTGGATTATTAAAATATTCATATGTGCCTATATAATTTATGCTAAAACTAATTAGAGTTTTAGAAAGCAACACCAGTTACACGGCTAATTAACGAATTTTTTGTTGTGGCATTAAAGTATTTATTTATAACAAAACGGCAAATCTCAAATACTTCTCAGTGTCTAATGAATGGGACAAGCGCAACTAAAATAGGTCTTAATTTTAGCATCCATAACTGAAAGTCAGCCTCCGAGAGGGTCCAAGTACAAAAAGATTTAATTTTATTTATATACTAACTTCAAAGATGTGCAGATTTATAGGAAAATTCTGACAACTGCCTTTCAATTCCCCACAGTCCTAAGAAAGACAAAAATTTGTCTTTTGAAAGACCTTGGTCCTCCCGAATGTAACGCCATTGCGACCGTTGGTGCGAAGCGAGCTTTTCATCATAAGTAGTGAATGAAAGAGCTTTTTTCTAAGAATTTTGGACCAGAAAAATAAAAAGATGCTCCTTCCATAACCGATTCACCTGCCCGGAAACCCTAACGTACATTATCTCCGAGTAATTTGTCGGCTGGTGAAGTCAAAGCCAAACTGCTGATTGGATACCCGAGAAAATGTAGGGCTTTTGTACTTCTTCACAAAGCTATTTCAATTCACCAACACCTCCGCTTGGAAAATACTAGCAAGTAAGCTAGTTGGAACTAGAAGGAGGTATCCAGAATTTCAGAGAATACCTTCGCATCTATACCTCAGTCCATTTAGGAACCCTCAGTGAGAGTTTGCTCTTATTATGCCGATCTTCAACAGCCTTACCCTTTAAGTTTTATTCCAGAGTTCGTTTCACATTCGTATATGTGTAGCATTGGATGTAGAATCCCATTAAACTCACTCATGAATCAAAAGGTTAGCATGGTATTAGAAGGATTTGGGCCAGTAAAACTTATCGTGCGAGAACCCTCAATTTATTACACACCTATTAAAATTCACATAATGCATTCTGCTTCATTCAGACTCGGATAACGGGATTTATGGGAGGAAAGAACGACGACCCGAAATTTAGTTAGGAACTTTGGAGCGTCCACCTGGATACATCATCTATACACCGATGGCTTCAAAATAGTACGCGGAGTTGTAACCAGTACTTTCTTTGGCTCCCAGGGGCTAAGTGGATGAGTCCATAACCTGGTTTTACGAATGTTTTTCAAGCAGATTTTCTACGTATCTACCAAGATTCCTAATTACCACGTAGCTTAGACCCCCTCCAAGTCTAGTTATTTGCCTTTCTCTTGGACAGTCGGGCCTCCATTATGGCCCTGGCGTCCCTTAAAGGAACGTAAAAGCTGGTTAAAGAACACAAAACTCTTTTGAATAGAGTAACTAATTAAATTAAAGTTTATTTACAAATGCAATTTAGGTTTCTGGTTATCGCAATATCCCTGAAAACGATAGGGCCTTTCGGAGTACTACTCGGTTTCAAAATTGAGTATAAGCAAATCAATCGTTCCGCTTGGCTTTGCATTGTGCCACCTCCAAGGTGTGCTTCACAAAAAACATCGAAGCAGGTAATTAGATCGAAGTAGTCGATTTAGCTTAGGTTCTTGGACATAGCAATGTCCTTAGAAGTGATGCGCTTGCCAGGGCTTAATCTATAATGACTTCAAACGGTAATGAGATCTCACCCAGAACTGTTTGTAAAACGCAGACCTGAGGATGCTAGAATAGTACCGTTTCCCAGTTGCTCAGAAAACCACCCAACTGACCATTCGCACAATATCCTGAACAGTCCTACTACGTTCATAGTTTCATTCATTTTCGCAAAAATTTATTGGAAATATTCGACAAAAAACCACACACAAAAAAAATAGACGATCATTGCAGGTAGTGCACACTTCCATCCTGCACATACACATACATACATACATGCATAAAAATGTATGATATTTAAATTTGCATGACTTACACATATCACTTTGCCACATGTCATTGATATACGATTGTGCATTTATTTGCATATTTTTCCACACTTCACCACACCAAAACCACACAAAAACTGGACATAATCCCACAAGTACTCAACAATTCATGCATATACTACATACATACATACATATGTATATATTTATGGATAAAAGTATGCACGGACATGTGAGTATTTCAGCACGTCAGATAAATTTACAACTGTTTGATTGATTGCAAATACAACACTGTCGTGCAGCCAGTTAGTCCGGTCAGCCCGAAATCCGTGACAAATGTTAATTTTTATACAGAAGGAGATTGGAAAGAAAAAAATGTCAGCGATTAAAAGTGTAGTGCAATGCAATGAGTCAGACGTTCGTTCGAATTTATGTACGTAAAACCAGGTATGACAATCAGGCATTGAGGAAAAAATTTAATTTAATGAGGCGTATATCTCTTTTGGTGACTAACCAAATACTCTTATTTTCCAAATGCATACAAACCACGATGCAATTTTTTGTTTAGATATTAAAAGTGTATGGTATGTATGCAACATTTCATTTCATTATGTCATTTATTGTATGTATACTAAATATAAAGCATATATGAGTGGCTAAGATAGTAGAGCTGTCGAACTGAGGTGAGAGAAGAACAGGTTTTGAAGGACATTAGAAGAGATGTGAGGGGGAAAGAGTGCTCTCACCAACTATGACAGCCAAAACAATAAATATATGAATTCGTCACGACACTCCTATTTTATGAAGTAACTGAAAGTATTTGATTTTAAACATCGTTACAACAGGGCATAATCGAAACCATCGAAGACCAGATTAGTCCTAAATACAAAAAAAAAGAATACTTCAAGAGATCAAACACAGAATACTGTTACGTTATTTAAATGGACATACACTCCTTCATCGAGAACTCAATACTCGGGATTATGAACCCTTTTTCCTAAGGTAAAATGGAGATTGGATATAGAGTACCAAGGTAGAAGGATGCAGGGTGAAATCTATTAGCGCAATAAAATGTTTGGAAAAAGTTTGGATCTATGCTCTGACATAAGGCGGTGTTATCTCTCGATTACCGTTTATGGCTCGTTCTTTTGGTAGAAAGCCATTGAGATGCACTGTTTCTATACAGCATTAAGTAGGGTGCGTTGCGATACTTTGCAATACAAGATTATAATCAACGTGATCTGTCAAATAGATATCATTCATAAAGAAAGTGTTTCACAAAATTTCGATCCCAAATATCCTTCAAGAAACTAATCAAGAGTTTCTTGAATTGGTCTATGGTACTGGGTTCAGAATTTTTTAAATGTCCTTCTGATAAGGCAAATATTTGTCTGGCTAAGGTTTTTGCTCTCGATAACAAATGCCTTAGCCATAGCGGTCTCAGCGGTTAAATATGCTCTTATACTTCTGGGTTATACTAAGCGCTGAATTTCCCAACACGAACTTAACATAACAATAACACAAGATATCTGTCAAAACAAAAAATGTGAGTATATTTTATTGACGTTCTCGCGGAAAATAAATGAGGGTAAAATAAGAAAAGCTGCATGCTCAGATTTTCAAATTACCGCCAAGTCTGGACTTTTTACAAAAAAAAACAGTTTTTTCACCTCGATTTAGGATCTCAAAAAAAGTACTAAATCCTAACTCAACCTTAGCATTACTACATCACCTGTTTAGAATTGTGTGAAGCCGGAAAAGGTAGCCAGACTTTTGTCTGCTAGTAACTAGAACTAAAGAAAACTAGCCCACTTAACTCCGCAGACTGGATATAGAAAGTTCTCTACTTTCATTCATTTCTATTTTAGCGTTGATTCTTTGCTTGGTGGTCGTTTCCTCTGATACTTTTTAGTCTTGTTGCACATAGTTAGGCGCTCTAATGTAAAAATGTTTTTGAAGCTTTTTATGCCTGAAATACACAACGTTCGTTTCTGAAGGTTGACCTAGTCAAATTTTTCTGATATCACTGGACCACAAATTTCAACTTTTTCTCTTTACCAGAAACGC
>NW_016172692.1:0-12761 GCF_001687245.7 Rhagoletis zephyria | reverse complement strand
AATCTCTTGTGTACTTTTAATTCCTAACAAGGACTCATAACTCGCGCACCACATTTGTTCTTTTTAAGTTTCGAATATAAGTATTCATTATACTTGCAATAGTTTGTGTCAAGTATATCTACAAAACAATAACATGTTTGCAAGACCAAAAGACCATGCATGCATGTAGGCAAGGGTCTAGGATTCTATAGCGAGCAAGATGTAGAATCCCTACATTCCAACTTTAAAGCAACTGGGACAAATATAAAGTATTCGTCAAGCATCCGGAATATCCATCTAAATTACTGAGAGCAGTACAATAATACAATGCTCAACATGTACATATAAGCTACTGTGTAAAAAATTGAAAGGGTTGCATGTAAAACACCATGCTGCTCTCCTATTAGTTGTCCAAAAATACATATATAATCTATATATAAATACCCCACAAGAAAATTTTGCAATCCCTTTTTTGAAGGCACCGTTTGCTCGATTTCTATGAAACATACACCATACTTACTTACAGCGAAGAATGGCAGATTTTGGAAAAGAGGGCGTGGTACCGCCCATACAAAATGAAATTCTCATATCGCTTATCTCTGGAACCACTTATTGTAAAGTTTTGGAATTTTATACACCTACATTTATACACATATAAAATCGCAAGAATCATTCAACTGGGAACCATTTTCTCCCAGATTTTAAAATCGCATTGAATCGTTGTTGTTTCGTGCAAAAGCTTTTAGAAGTATAAGTGTGTTTGCCTTCCGATATTTGGCGCAGGGATTGAGAGCTATCCTAAAAAGTCATATTTATGATCAGATTTGTTTCACTTTTAGAACACATATTTGTAACATAAAATTTGGTGTAACTTTGTAGCCCAGTCGTGTGATGGCAAAATATTGGGCTTTGGCCCAGTCTTGACCAAAACCCGCGTGAAACCGCCGTTAGAGAAGGAAATATTATCTTCTGTTGTAAGTCTTCAAGATACTTTCTCAACCGTTAACGATTCTGATGAAAAAAGAAAGAGTTTATGTAGATGTGGGCAATTTAGTTTTTAACCTCCAAGAGGCTCTCAGACAAATATAATCGAAAAACTTATTTAAAGTCTGAATTGGATATGCTTGACATATTAGTCAGTGATGAACATCTTTTCTGTACATACAAATACATATGCATATTTTTTATAAATGAAAATCGAGGTTCCTTTTCAAAAGCAACTGAAGAAATTTGGAGGAGACTTGATAGAATTAGCATTAATGAATCCGGTATTAACGTTCATAATTCGATTTCAAGTTTTCCTGTAAATTCGCTATAAATATGCTGGTGGACTTCAAAATGTAATTCGCATAAAGGAGTTAGTATTTGTGACAAGTAAACTTCAAAATTGTATGAAAAAAGATGTCGAATTCCGACAACTGGGCGATACTAGTAAATAAAAAATCTGCTTTATACCCGGTACAGTTTGTAGAAATAAACGATGTTCTTTTCAATAATAAAAATTTACTTGTTTATAAAATATCGTGCATTTTTAAAACAACTTATGTATTACATAAAAAAATAAATAACGAGTGTTGTAGCCTTAATAGTGTTTCCTTCACATTACAATTTTTAAAAAGGGCCAATGTAATGCTTAAATCCGTAGTCCAATACGTATGTATGAAAATTTTAAAAGAAAAGGAATACTTTTTATTTAAAATGAGTTTTTTCAAAAACGGCTCGACAAGTTATGGGCTATAAAATTTTTACACATTATTTATAACATAGATAACCCAAATTAGCAATAAAAAATTATGTGCTATGACCTTCGATTTAAAGTTGGTTCAGGCCCACCGTGGGTGTGTATTTATTATTTTATACTTTATTGGTTTCTTTACCAATATTAGTTGGTATTTTTTATTTATACAATAATTTAATAACATTGACTTTGTATCTTTTAAATTATTTTATATTTAATTATGATTTATTATACTTATCTTTAATTATAGCTTTTTTAGTTAAAATACCAATATTTTTAGTTCATTTATGATTACCTGAAGCTCATGTTGAAGCTCCAGTTTCTGGTTCTATAATTTTAGCAGGTATTATATTAAAATTGGGGGGGTTGCGGTTTATTGCGAGTATTATCTTTTTTACAATTAAGTGGTGTTAAGTATAATTATATTTGAATTAGAATTAGTTTAATTGGTGGAGTATTAATTAGTTTAGTTTGTTTACGACAAACTGATTTAAAGGCTTTAATTGCATATTCTTCTGTAGCTCTGTTAAATTATTGAGGTTTATGTGGGTCTTATACTTTGATAATTTCTCATGGTCTATGTTCATCGGCATTATTTTGTTCAGCTAATATAACTTATGAACGATTAGGGAGTCGAAGTTTATTAATTAATAAGGGATTATTAAATTTTATACCTTCAATATCTTTATAATGATTTTTATTAAATTCTTGTAATATTTATAGCTGCACCTCCTTCATTAAATTTATTGGGTGAAATTTCTTAGTTAAATAGAATTATAAGTTGATCATGATTAACTATGATTTCTTTATTTTATTATCTTTTTTTAGAGCTGCATATAACTTATATTTATATGCATATAGAAAACATGGAAAGGGATTTTCTGGAATTTATTAATTTAGTGGGGGTAAAATTCGTGAATATTTTATCTTAATACTTCATTGATTTCCTTCAAATTTATTAATTTTAAAAAGTGAAATTTGTATNTAATTTTATTTAGAATTAGAATCAATTTATTTATTTTTAGTTGAAGATTTTTATTAAGAGATTATTGTATTTTTTTAGAATGAGAAGTTATTTCATTAAATTCTTCTAGAATTGTAATAACTATTTTATTTGATTGAATAAGTTTATTATTTATATCTTTTGTTTTATTAATTGCTTCTTTAGTAATTTATTATAGTAAAGAATATATACATAAGTGGTAATATTAATATTAATCGTTTTATTATATTAGTTCTTATATTTGTTTTATCTATAATATTATTATATAATAGTCCAAATATAATTAGAATTTTATTAGGTTGAGTTGGGTTAGGATTAATTTCTTATTGTTTAGTTATTTATTTTCAAAATGTTAAATCTTATAATGCTGGTATATTAACTGCTTTATCAAATCGTATTGGTGATGTTGCTTTTTTACTTGCAATTGCTTGAATATTAAATTATGGCAGTTGAAATTATATTTATTTTTTAGAATCAATGAAAAATATAATTGAAATAGAAGTAATTGGGAGATTAATAATATTAGCTGCTATAACAAAAAGAGCTCAAATTCCTTTTTCTTCTTGGTTACCTGCGCTATAGCTGCTCCAACCCCTGTTTCTGCTTTAGTTCATTCTTCAACTCTTGTAACTGCTGGTGTTTATTTATTTATTCGTTTTTATATTTTATTATATAATCCTTTTTTAGGTCAATTGGTATTATTATTATCTGGTTTAACTATATTTATAGCTGAATTAGGGGCTAATTTTGAATTTGATTTAAAAAAAAATGATTGCTCTTTCTACATTATGACAGTTAGAATTAATAATAAGAATTTTATCAATAGGGTTTTATAAATTAGCTTTTTTCATCTTTTAACTCAAGCTTTATTTAAGGCATTATTTTTTATATGTGCAGGAGCTATTATTCATAATATACAAAATTCACAGGATATTCGTTTTATAGGTGGATTGGGAATTTATATACCTTTAACTACTTCTTGTTTTAATGTAGCTAATTTAGCTTTATGTGGAATGCCTTTTTAGCTGGGTTTTATTCTAAGGATATAATCTTAGAATTCGTTAAGTTATATAATTTTTTTTCTTTCTTTTTATATTTTTTTCTACAGTTTGTTATTCTTTTCGATTAATTTATTATTCAATAACAGGAGAATTTAATTGTGGTTCTTTAAATATATTAAGAGATGAGGGTTTAATTATGCTTCGTGGAATAAGAGGTTTATTAATTATACGAATTATTGGGGGGAGAATTCTTAGATGATTAATTTTTCCTACTCCGTATATAATTTGTTTACCTATATATATAGAATTATTAACTTTATTTGTTTGTATTATTGGAGGATTTATAGGTTATATAATTTCTCATGTTTCTTTATTCCATTTAAATAAATCATTTAATAATTATTTAATTAGTTATTTTTTTGGTTCTATATGATTTATACCTTATATTTCTACTTATGGAATTATTAATTTTCCATTAAATTTAGGAAGAGCAGTTTATAAAGCATTTAATCAGGGTTGATCAGAATTTTAGGTGGTCAAAATTTATATAATAGCTTAATTGAATTTTCTAATTCAAATTTTTTTTTTCATAATATTAGTTTAAAATTTATCTTTTATTATTTGTTTTATGAATTACTTTTTTATTTAGATTTTTTTATTATTTTATTCAAGTAGCTTAAATTTAGAATATAACATTGAAGATGTTAGGGTAATTATATAATTCTTGAATGTAGTGAATTAATTTTTGTAATTTGTAAAAATCAAATATTTTAATTTTACAATGAAAATGTAATGTTTTTATTAAACTATATAAATAGAAGTATAAATGGAATTTAACCATTAAAAGATAAAAGTTAGCAGCTTTTTCTTGAACATCATACTTCCTTAATTGGAGTATAAATCTCAATTCTATCATTAACAGTGATAAGCCTCTTTTTGGCTTCAATTAATAGATAGATATTAATTGAAAATAAGGGTATTTAAATTACCTAAAATTAGGTCGAAACTAATTGCAATAAATCGCTTCATATTCAATTAATTAAGGTAGATTGAAATTTCAATACTTTTTGAATGCAAATCAAATGTTATAATTAACTACAACCCTAATTTGATCAATTTAGTATTCCTTGATTTCATTCATGATATAATCCAATAATTAAAATAATAATAAAAATAATTGAAGTGTTTGTTCATATAAAAATATTTGAAATTTTAATAATTAAAATTATTGGTAAAATTAAAGCAATTTCTACATCAAAAATTAAAAAAATAATTGTAATTAAAAAAAATCGTAAAGAAAAAGTAAGACGTGATGAAGATTTTGGATCAAATCCACATTCAAAAGGTGAACATTTTTCTCGATCCGTTAATGTTTTTTTTTGATAGAATTGATGCTAATATTATTATTACTCTAGAAATAATAATTAAAATTGAAGTTATAATAGCAATTGGAAAAATTATTTTTATTACTAGATTAGTAGACCTTGTGATTGGAAGTCAAATATACTTATATACTATATAAATAATTAATTAATTAACCTCCTCATCAATAAATTTAAATATAAAGGAATAATCAAACAATATCAACAAAATGCCAGTATCATGCAGCTGCTTCAAATCCAAAATGATGAGTTTTTGAGAAATGATTATTTAAATGTCGAATTAAACATACTAATAAAAAGGTAGTTCTAATTAATACATGAATTCCGTGGAAGCCTGTTGCTATAAAAAAGTAGACCCATAAATTGAATCAGCAATTGTAAATGGGGCTTCAATATATTCATACGCTTGTAAAATAGTAAAGTAGATACCTAATAGTACTGTAAAAAAAACAACCCTTGTGTAGCTTGTGAATGATTTCTTTCCATTAAACTGTGATGTGCTCATGTAACAGTTACTCCTGAACATGGGCGTAGCCAGGTAGAGGCACTTTCAAATTTTCCTTATATATATATAAAATTGTACCTTGAAATGCCAGCTTAATAGGGTCGAGCCCTCCCCTAAATTTCATTCTGGCTACGCCAATGCTCCTGAAGCTAAAAGAATTGGTGTATTTAGTAAAGGAATTTGAAATGGATTAAATGGTTTGATTCCTATAGGCGGTCATGATGCTCCTAGTTCAATAGCAGGTGATAATCTTCTATGAACAAAAGCACAAAAAAAAGATACAAAAAATAATACTTCAGATAAGACAAATAAAACTATTCCTCACCGAAGACCTAAAGTAACAGAGATAGTAGGAGCGTTCCTTATCTCCCAGAAATAGTCAGAAAAAGTCCGAAGTAGTCAGATTTAGTCCAGATGCGTTCCTTAACTCGGAAATGGCAGCAAAAATGAGAGAGCAACACCCAGTGAGAGTGACTCTCATCAGTCCGAAGTAGTCAGATTTAGTCAGAAGAATTTTTTCTGGCAAAATCCTGAAAAGTGTCAAACTTAACTAAATTTAAGTTAACGGAAATTGAAGAATACGCAAAAAGTGAGAATAATCTAAAAAGTAAAAGAAGTGAATTGAAATTGGAAGGAGGCAAAAAATAATTGACATAGTAAGCGTTTATTGTGCTTGTGCTTGTGTGAATGTATTTTGTACATACATTTCCATTTTTATTTGACGTTAGCTTTGTTGTTGCCATTCTTTGGGCTAAAAATTTGGCTTTTTGCGTTCCTTTACTTTTTCTGTTATTTTCTTTTAGTGAGCGCATTTTGCTTACGCTCTGGCATTTTGACACTTTTCAGATTTTAGTCCAAAAAGATAAGGAATGAACCTAGTGTGTAATCTTTGAAATGTACCTTCAGGTGATACATCTCGTCATCATTGATAAACAGTTAAGATAGTAATAATATTTCCTAATACAAATAATGAAATGTCATATTGATGGAATCATTTTACTAAACCTGAAACTGAAGTTATAGCACCAATAGCTCCTGTTAAAGGTCATGGGCTATAATCTACTAAGTGAAAGGGGTGGTTAGCGTGTGTTGACATTAATTAACTACTCTAGAGTATAATGTTCTTAACACAGCAAATACATAAGATTGAATAATTGCAACTGCTGATTCAAGCATTAATAAAGCAATTTGACCAATTAAAAGTAAAGACACAATTATATACGAAAGTGAAGGGCCTGTATTTCCTTGTAATGTTAATAATAAGTGGCCTGCAATTATATTACCTCATAATCGAACTGCTAAAGTTCCTGCACGAATTACATTACTAATTGTTTCAATACAAACTATAAAAGGTATTAAAATTGCAGGAGTTCCTTGTGGGACTAAATGAGCAAACATATGTTGAGTATTATTAATTCATCCATAAATTATAAAACATAATCATAAAGGTAATGCTAAAGGTAAGGTTAATGTTAAATGACTTGTTCTGTAAAAATATAAGGAAATAATCCTATAAAATTATTAAATAAAATTAAAGAAAATAATGATACAAAAATAAAAGTTGATCCTCAATGACCTGATGGTCTTAGTAATGTTTTGAATTCTTTATGTAGTGTTAATAAAATTGAATCTCAGAATACATGATAACGCGAGGGTATAAGTCAATATACTGATGGAAATATTAATAATCCTAAAAATGTTCTTATTCAATTTAATGATAAATTAAAAATTCTTGATGAAGGGTCAAATACTGAAAATAAATTAGTTATCATTTTCAATTTACTGATTTAATTGATTTTTGTGAAATCTGTGATTTAGGAGATTTAGGAATTATTGAATAGTAATTTATTATTCTAAATAAAATAAAAGTAATCGAATAAATAATAAATAAGCTTAATCAACCAATAGGGGCTATTTGTGGAACTAAAAAATATTAAATATTTTAATAATTTTAGTTTGACATACTAATGTTATACTTTTAACTAATTTTTTCAGTAGAAGTAAGTGCTAATTTACTATTAAGTGGTTTAAGAGACCAGTACTTGCTTTCAGTCATCTAATGATGAATTTACTCTATTTGTAATTCATTTAATAAAGTGATTAATAGTGTTAATGCAACAGCGTGAATACCGTCAATTGCAAATTCCTATTTTACGATATAAGCGCGTGAATACACCCACTAATAATTTCTAGTTGTAAGAATGCAACTCTGTACCATTTATCTTTTCTACATATGTTCTTTACTCTCTTTCTCACATTTAATGTTCGAATCTTCTCAACTCGCTCAATTTGTAACATATACACATGTACACAACATGTATACATACATACTGCGCAAAGCGTTTAGGTTTTAATTTCGAACGTTGAAGTTGATTGTTTCGAAGATGAGTTCTATGAATTCGATTATTCACGAAATTACAGACGCTGAGAAAACATCAAATTTTTTAACTGCGCCGTATAAAGCGAGATAAAGAGTTATTAACATCAATCCCTAAGTTCTATTTTTTTCTTTTATTCTCTGGAAGTTTTGCCGTCTACATTTGTTTAAAAAATTTGTTTTCTCACATTCGCGGGGATATTTCAATGATTACACGAGCCCGTGCGAGGAAAGCAGCCAACAGTTCGGAGTCTATCAGTGATCACTCGGAATACGATTCCACAACCAACGATATGGATGATTTAGAAGAACAACAAGGTGCCTCTGGAAGTAATCCAGTGGCCATTTCAGCCGACCAAATCGCATTATTGGTGTCCAGTATTACATCGCTTCCAGAGTGTGTGGAAGAGCTACGCAGGGACGCATATCGTAGTAGGCATGGAGTCGGAGGCAGCTCTGCCAACGCTGTACATACCCTGACGGAAACAAGTAGTTTTTTTTTTTTTATCAACTAGTTGAAATACTACTTTAAAACAAATGCTATGGGTAAGTGTTTCGAATTTTTATACTCTTTTTGCTCAAAAAAAACAATTTGTGTCTTGGAAGAATGAAAAAGCCTCTGTGAAGTCCAGAACGCAAGCGTATTTAAAAGAAACACNGCGTATTCAAAAGAAACACACTGACTTTGAAGTTGTGTAAACCAAATTCATTTTAAAGTAGTTGAAATTAAATGCTGCTTGCATACAATTCAAACTGAACAATTGAAAGCACATTTACATGTCTGGCTGTAGCTGAGCGTGCAAAGATGTTTGCTACAATTGGTCGCAGCCAAAATCTCATTTAATTTAAAATTTCGGCTTTTCTTAGTTATGAAAAAGCATCTGTGAAGTGCAGAACGAAAGCGCATTCGAACGAAACATACTGACTTTGAACTTGTTTAAGCCAAATTTATTTTAAAGTAGTTGAAAATACATGCAGGAAAAGGCAATTGACTGCTTCCTAGGACATCGCCATGTTAAATAAATGAGTTGGTTGCAGGTAAAATAGTGAGAATTTCAATTAGTTATCATTGAAAATAAAGTAGTTTATAAATTACTTTCAAACTAATTCAACTTCCTGCAGGGTACCGACAACGTTCAGTCGCCACTACGAACGCCAGCGCAGGCGCAGTCGTCGACGTTGCAAGTACACACACAGCAGCAAGCACAAACACAACAGCCGTTTTTGTCAACGCATTTGCCACCATGTATAGTACAAACGCCAACAATGAATACCGCCGCCTTAACATGTATGGATAATTCTGCCGCCAAGCTCTTTCCATTGCCAAATTTTGATGGCAATTCGGAAGATTGGCCATTGTTCTGAGCGAATTATAATGATACCACTAATGAGTTCCAATACAGCAACAGGCAAAATCTGATGCGTCTTCATAAATCCTTACAGGGTGCTGCGAAAAGAGCAGTAACGTCGCTATTAATCTACCCCGAAGATGTACCTAGGGTTATTCAAGAGTTGGAATTTAATTTCGGTCGCCCCCAATTGCTAATTAAAGACCAACTGCAAAAATTTCAGAAGTTTCCGTCGATAAGTGAGAGTCATTTAGACCAGATTTTAGATTTTTCTAACCGTGTTAGAAATATTGTCGCTTTTTTTAAATCCGCCAGGTGTGCTCATCACCTTATGAATCCCACATTGCTTGAGTGTTTGGTTGGAAAGTTGCCTCCATCGAAACAATATGAATGGAGTCAGCGTGCAGCAGGTATAGTGCCTTTTCCTACGGTAGAAAATTTTGCAGAATGGCTTAGTGAAATTGCAAAGTTCGTCTCATTGTTGCCGGAGGTGTCAGACGTATCACTCCGTTCTATCCAAGCCAACGTCACACAGCCGAGAAGCGTTACGCGTCAGACAAGTTCTAGTGCAAATTCTGCACGTCATGTCCTGTACAACAACGAAGTACAGCCTGAAATAAAGGTTGTGTGTTTGAAATGTGGACAATCGCACAAATTGGTTGACTGTCGTCAGTTTTTCTCGTGTGATCTCCCAACCAAAAGGAGTTTTGTCAAAAACAATCAACTATGTTTTGGTTGCCTTCGAAAAGGCCATAGTCTGAGCAATTGTCGTCAACGAAAAGAGTGCACAGTGAATAATTGTAAGCGAATGCATCACGAGTTGTTGCACCAAAGTACATATCTGTCCTCTTCAGCAGCTAGCGAAGAAGCCGAGCGCATTTTGAATTGTTTATCTGACAAGCAATCGAGCCTTTTTAAAATTTTTCCCATAATTTTATCTATGTTTGACGAGGGGTCGTCAGTTACTCTTTTAGAAGAAAACGTCGCCGAAAAGTTGGATCTTCGTGGTAATAGCATACCACTAACGTTGCAGTGGTATGGCGAAAGCCAAGTTAAAGAAAATTCGAGGAAAGTTTCTGTCGCTATTAAGGGTAGTACTGCTGAGTTTTATCTGAAAAATGTACACACCGTCAAGTCGCTGAATTTGCCAAGCCAATCCTTTGATTAACACCAGTTTTCACATTTGCAGTCATTGCCGATAGAAAGCTATACAAATGCTAAGCCATCAGTGTTATTAGGTCTCGACAACAGTTACCTTGGAATCGCCAACAGGACGGTCGATGCTGGGCCGAACAAGCCAATGGCTACACAATTGGGGTGGGTGGTGTACGGGCCACTCAAGCAGAGTCAAGCTATGCAACCGCGCGTGTTGCATGTTCGTGAGTCGCAGTCGCTTCAAGAGTTACATAAATTAGTGCAATAGCATTACTCAATAGAAAGCTTTGGGGTACGTAGCACAAACGTCGTGCTGGAGTCAGATGATGACCGCCGGGCCAGGACTATTTTACAAGACACTATAAAAGAAATAGGTGAAAAATACGAAGTGGGTTTGTTATGGCGCAGTGATGCATTGACCCTTCCACCAAGTTACGATATGGCTTATCACCGTTTAAATAATCGTGAGACGCGAATGCTCAGGGATGTCAGTTTTGCCACTAATTATAGATACGAGATCGAGAAATACATCAGTAAGGGTTATGCCCGGTTGTTGTCACCGGATGAAGCATTGAAGTCAAGCCCTACTACCTGGTATTTGCCCCATTTTGGGGTGGTCAATCCTCACAAACCCAATAAGCTGCGAACAGTTTTCGGCGCCGCCGCTGCCACATCCAATGTATCTTTAAATTCGGTTTTATTAAAGGGTCCTGTCCATGCGAAGTCACTTATCGCCATTATACACAAATTCCGCCAGGGTGTTTTGGCAGTCGCAGCTGACATCCAAGAGATGTTTTCACAGGTAAAAATAAGAGATGACGATCAAAATTCACAGCGCTTTTTGTGGCGTGACGGAGATCCGACTAAGCCGATTCAAACTTATATCATGACTTCGATGATTTTCGGAGCAATTTGTTCGCCATGCTGTGCGGAGTATATTAAAAATGTCAACGCTACCAAGTTTGAGTCTACTATGCCACAAGGAGCTTCAGCCGTAATCAACAATATGTATGTCGACGATTTGGTAATTAGCTTTAACGATTCAACTGAAGCTGAGCAAGTCGCAAAAGAAGCCATCGCCATAAATTTAGCCGCAGGTTTCAAATTAAGAAACTTTTTGTCGAACGACAAACCACTTCAAGCCATGTTATGTGGCGAAGAAGAAACGACGATGACTGCCGTGAATATGGAGCATAATCCTACAGTCGATAAGGTCTTGGGTATGTTTTGGAACACACTCAATGATTCCTTTGAATTTCACATCAAGTTTCACAAAATTGTTCCAGATGTTTTGAGCTGTAAACGCTCGCCAACTAAGCGTGAACTTTTGGGTATCATAATGGCGATTTACTACCCATTTGGGTTTCTAGCCAATGTCACAATTTATATGAAGCTCTTACTACAATCACTCTGGAGACGTCAAACGGAGTGGGAAGAGCCATTGCCACCTCAGGTGGACTTCGTGGTGGGAAAGTTTCCAGAATGTGTCATTATTTTCCGTTCCAAGGTGTTACTCCACGTTACTAATGTCAGCTGATGAGATCCAGTTACATGTTTTCGTCGACGCCAGTTCCAGTGCCTATGCAGCTGTTGCCTATCTGTGCATATGCAAGGGTAGTGCCGTCTATGTTGTCGCAGCTAAGTCACGATGCGCCCCGTTGAAGGGCATGACGGTGCTTCGTTTGGAGCTGCAGGCAGCTATCTTAGAATGTCGCTTGTCCAGATCAATACAAGAATTCCATGATTTCATTATTGATCGAGTCGTCTTTTGGACCGACTCAAAGACAGTCCTGTTGTGGATTAGGTCCACCACGCGGGAGTACAAGCAATTTGTCGCCAGCAGGATTTCAGAGATCATCGCATCAACCGGACCGTCTCAGTGGAGGTGGTTACCAACGTCACTTATTGTGGCTGATGATGCCACGCGAGGTAAACCCGTTTCAGAGTTCGATCCGAATTGTAGATGGTTAAAAGGTCCAGATTTTTTGCAATTCGGGGAAGAAGAATGGCCGCCAGAATCAGCTGATTTTAAGTCCAGTGAATGCGCCGCTGAAGAGAAAAAGAACGTCGTACTGCTCGTGTTGCCAAAAGATGAGTATATCTTGAACTTAAATAACTTTTCATCTTATTTGAAGGTACTCAGAGTTATGGGTTGGGTACTGAGATTTACATACAATGCCAGAAATCTACACCGTCGTATAGGGCAATTGAAACCCTTCGAAGTTACTGAAGCAGAAAAGGTCATATGCCGCCGCGTCCAGAATGAAGAATT
>NW_016172691.1:0-12763 GCF_001687245.7 Rhagoletis zephyria | reverse complement strand
CAACCATCTCCGAACTCGATTAAGAAGTTTCACTTCAAAAATCAACTCCAACAACGCCTTCCGCAGCAGTTTAGCGCAGCACAGCTTTTCACTGCTTTGAAGTATAAGCGAGCATGTTTACCCATCTCCAATGAGCCATATTTTTACAACAACTAAAAATTATGTTTAACAACTTTTGCTTCTCAAAGTGTTTATCCTGATATTTGTGGCAGCTTTGGACTGCGAAAAAAGATGCGTGTGGATACCACGAGCGACTGAAGTGAAACTTCTTCCTTCAGTCTTAATCTCAATCGCTATCTTAATTTTATTCTTAGTCTTAATCTTAATATAAATCTTAATCTTTATCTTTATCTTAATTTTATTTTTAATCTTAAGCTTAATAATTGTAAACCTTAATCTTAATCTAATTAATCTTAGTCTTAATCTTAACCTTAATCTTAATCTTAGTCTAAATCTTAATTTTAATCATAATCTTAATCTTAACCTAAATCGTAATCTTAATTTTAATTCTAATCTTAACCTTAATCTCAGTCTAAATCTTAGTCCTAACCTTAATCTTAATCTAAATCTTAATCTCAATTTTCACATTAATAATAATCTTAATATTTATCTTAATTTTAGTCTTAACCATAATCTTAATCTCTATCTCAATCTTAATCATAATCTTAACCTTAGTCATAATCTTAACATTAATCTTAATCTTAATTTTAATCTTAATAGTCTTAATTAGAATCTTAACGCAAATAATAATCTTAATTTTAATTTTAATATCAATCTTAATTTTAATCTTAATCGTAATCTTATTTGTAACCTTAATCTTAATCTCAGTTTTAATCTGTTATTAATCTATTATTAAGTCTTAATTTTAGTCCTAATATTTATCGTAATCTTAAGTTCAATTAATCCTAATCTTAATTATAGTCTCAATTCTAATTTAATTTTAATCTTAATCATAATCTTAATCGTCGCCTTCCTCTTAATCCTAAGCTTAATCCTAATCTTGATCTTAATCTTAACCTTAATTTTTATCCCTATCCGAATTTTAATCATGCCCAACCACCATTCCATCTCCTCCCTTCTTGTGCTGTTTTTTTCATCGGAGTTTTGAATTAGAGCCCAAAGTTCGTGTCAGTTTATCACCTGCGTTTGGTAAAACGGTCCACTTTAAAGATTGCGTCAATTCACTCACGGAGAACCTATCCGACCTACTCGAACTTACTTGCCAATACAACGTAAGGCTCCCTTATACCTTTTCAGTTTTCTTGTCTTTTCACAAACTAGTCTTATGACAGCTATACTACTGATGAAGTTCTTCCTAGCATCGAAATCTATGAACATACCATTAAACAAAATTTATTATTATTTTGGTTAAAACTTTCGAATTAACTTAAAACTCATACTTTATTCTTCCGACAGGGTGAGATAATAGTTTTTGGAACGAATTTCTGGCATCCCTTGGCGAGGTTCATTTCGTAGAACAAGCGAGGTGGCAGAAAGCCGGTCTGCAAACCAAATTGAAAATCTAATTCAAAATTCATTAGCTACATTAGCGTTCTTCCATATAAGTGCCTACAAGTGTCAGGGACTTCATAGCAAATATTTCATAAGATTGTAGAGAAAGGCGCTACTCACGAAAGTGCATTTCATCCCAAGCAAATAAGAATTGTTTTGAATGTGTTTTTTTTAGAGGATCTACTGCTATTTTCATTTCCAAACCTTTAAATCCCTTAGTCTGTATGTACCCATTTTTAAGGGGTGCTTAATACCTACTTACTAAATATTTGTTCCTAAGCTTATTATTGTATGTTCTCAAGACGTTTAAGAGTCTCTTAGAACTGCATAACAGGGGGCAGACGCCCAGTCTATCATTTTTTCAAGATGTCTACCCAAAATCGAAGTCAACGGAGACTACCTTATATAAAGTGGTTCGTACAATAGATACGGCGGGGGACTCAGGTGGAAATCAAAAAAGAGTTTAGAAGAAACTCGACCTGAGAGCTTCTGATCAATTTCAAGCTACTTAATATGGTAATATGCAGACATGAGATAGCGGATAAACTAACGAGATGTGGCTCACACACGACGGTCAATGGCGCCTCGGTCAGCGAAATCGATAGCAGAATTACCGAAATTTACTAGTCGAAAGCGAAACAGTAGAGGATCTGCCCAGGTTATAGGAATACTAAATAGATCTGGTATTAGGAAATAGCAAGGAACATGTCAACAATATTAGTTTAGATTAGGAAGTCGCGGTTGTCTATAAGACACACATAGGCTCCAGGTCCAGTTTGATGCCGCATGTAGAGTCAGCAACTCCCAATCCCCCCAAAACCATTTTGAACTTCGCAAGAATTTTAGAAGATGCCTGATTTCCACACATCCAAGATCCCCCAATTAAGTACCCATGTCGAGTGGAGAGTTTTCGACTAGATAGAGCAGGGCACTAGCAAAACAATTGTAAAATCATTTCCTGCTCTTTTCAACTTGACAACTTCTACATCAGTCATGTATTCGTGTGCATTGCAAAGTGTGCACTGCGACCTAATGATCTATTGTGCCCAGTCGATAGGCATACTTGCGTATTGGGCAGTGTCCTATTATGACAGATACTAACAAACTGACGTTATGCCTATTTTGGTTTAATAGTAAGCCAGTGCATTTAGCGCTAAACATCGACCCCAATTGCATTGCAGTTTTACAGGTAATATCGTCAGACAGACAGACAGATTTGTGGTCCTATTGATTGCCATCAGTTCTATCTGATAACCCCTACATTGATCTAAGTAGTAGACGACAGTCAAAGGAGATTCCCATGTGTTCGGGGGTATACACCTCCACCAAAGCTACCTTCGAGCCATCTGTGTATATATGGATGGACTCGCCACTACTCACAGCGTCTCGTTTCCACCCTTCCTCTGTGGGTAGGAGCTCGGCAGTGCATAGTCCACCAATATGGAAAGCCCATACAACTTCGTTAGCATGCTGCCATGATGGGACCCCCAATTTTTCTTTACTATCCAGAGTGAGACCCATATATTTCACCACTTCCTTTACTGCAAGGTTATTTGCCTCTAGAGTTATGCTATCGAGATCAGGTATCTTGTGCTTCTTAGTGAAAACCACTAGATCCATCTTTCCAGAATTCACTCGCAGTACTCGCCTGTTACACCATAAGCATAGCTTGTTGAAATTTAGATGTCTGAACATTATTTAGAAATTTTTTGCTTCGCAAAATGGTGTGGCAAGTCCCTTTTCATTTCCCCAGCTGCATAGGCAATATGACGCAAAACAAATTTTGGTGATTGCTAAGCGCCCTATATTTCCATTCTTCTAACAATTGCGTTTTTTTTTTTCTTCTAAATTTAATATAACTAAAAGCGCCATTCATCTTAATTGTACAGCATAATAGAGTTCAAATTTCTTGTTTTGTTCTTCTTCCTCTTCCTCTCGCTGCGCTGCTACACTTGCAGATCGCTTGAGTAATTGCAAGGAGGTCAACGCTTACAGCTTGATTTACTCAATTTGCCACAAAATGTCTTTGGATACATCATAAAGCACGCGCCAGACAATGGACAGCCACTGTTGAGGAGCAGCAGCACTAACGACCTGAGCGGGCAAGAACATTTTGGCATGCCAGAGGTAAATGCGGCTACAAGTTTGCAATGGCATGCGTCATCGCCAAAAACATTCAGCCATCAAACAATTGACGTTTTAGCTGCGCACCCAGCCGGGCGTAACGTCGCTGACAAAATTGCATTCTACGCAAACAATGGCATGCTGCTATTCGCTATTGCTTGTTATAGCTGAAATACAATGCCGGCGAACGGCGAACTCACCACAGCGAAATTCGCGCTGTCAAAATTAGAACACCCGCAAGCATATGAAATTGAACACAGCCAAAGCGAAATGCGAAGTTCGCTTGGCGGCGTTTCATGGCGATAGATTTATTTCTATCGCCCTGCTGGGCGATGACAGCTGTGCGTGCCAAAGGTGGCCGTATTTGTTTTTTGCTTTCAAAGTTTTAAAAGAAAACAACCTAAACACGATTTTTTTTTGTTGTTTGAAAAATATAGTTGTGGATTCGTTAAATCTGGCTTGAAACAAATTATTTATAATAATCTTTCTTTGTTTTACATTTATATTTGTTATCATTTCCTCATTTCTAAATATGGTTTAGTTTTTTCTAAATATGGTCACCCAAATTATAAAGGCGACCAAATGGGATCAGCTGTTTTCGCTACCGCTCTAATTCTGTTTAAGTAGGCGAAATAGCTGGGCGAACGGTGAACGACAGCATCGCCCAGTTCGGCGAAGTTTGCCGTTCGCCGGTATTGTATTTCAAGCATTATGTTGTCTGTTGGCTGTCATTGCGCGTACATACATACATACGCATGTCCAAATATACGTTTCACGTACATATGTAGGTAGGTATGCATTTTCCTCAATTCTGTTCGTAAAATCCTATTGCCACCGTTGCTTGCTATTGCTCAGCTATGTATGTTTGCTTGAGTGCATTGGCTTGTTGTTTGCTGCATTGAAATTGCTTAATTTGGCGCGTGATTTCGCTATTGCTACTTAGTTGGCTCGAAAGTTTTGTTGCATTAACTTCACATACATACTTGCTACCGTGTCTCTCAATGTGCTCGCATAGCGAATGTCACGGCAACAAACTAATCAGAGTGCTAGCTATTTGTTGGCGATACACTCACCTTGTGATGAGTTGTATATCGTCAACCTGAATTGCAAATTTTCCCCACAAAAGTTTAAAGGTAATTAAAATTTTACGTAGAAGCTAGTGAGCACGGTCGAAACTTTATTGGATTAGTATACAACTAATTAGTCTACACTCAGTTTGGTCAACTCTCTTCATTAAGCTTTAATTTTGTGCGCAAAAATACAGTCCCAGTAGATTCTGTGTGGTTTGAAGGGGTTTTAACACCCTGACTGTACACTAGAGTGGTTCATAAAAACACTCTTTTCTTAGAGCTCGCGCTGGTCGGTTTTTTTTTATAAAAACGCTGATGTTCTCAATTTTTTTATTTTCTTGACATGTTAAAATGTAGCTAAAAATGTGGTTTTTACATATAATTACTTTGGTATTATTGGGGTACTTTCTCTTAATTGCACACCTGTCTTGGACAATTAGAATGGGTCTAGTTCCCGAAAATATGCTCTCGAAAAGACACTAGTAAAATTAAAACGTTGATAGTGAACGATTATTATGGTTGGAACTGGTTACTAGGGGGTTTCTGGGGTTGCTAATTAGGAACCTGAAGCCAGTTTTTCGAAATTCAAAATGGCGAACCCAAAATGGTGGTCCATTTTTTTTAATAAAATTATAGTTTAAAAAACTAAAACCTGCCTATTATAATTGCCATTCGTACTGTCATCAGGTATGTAACTTGAGAATAAAAATCGCTGCATCTTTTAGGCGCATCAATATTACATAGTTACACCCCGAGCTAATAAAAGGAATGTAAAAATGATTGGATTTATTCGAAACCCGGCACTCGAGAGTTTTTGGGGTCGCCGATTACGAATCTGAAGTCAATTTTTAAAAAACTCAAAATTTGCTTTTAGCCCCTAGCTCTTTTTTTAGCCCTTTTAAATTTGAAAAAGCCCTTTGAGGCTCCAAAAATCTTAACTTACTTTTAAACTTTAAATTTAAACATTTCAGCTGCTTGTGTGGAAAAACACATTTTCCGCTGAAAGTGATTGTAGCAAAAATTGATATTGTCAGCTTTTATTATATTTATCAAAAGTTTAACATTTTTTTGGCCGATTTGGCCGTTGTTATGCTTCTTATTTTCGTTACAAAATTGTCCTTGTTCCTAACTTTTTAATAAATTTTTCTTTTACAAATTTTATCAACTGAAAGGAATAAATAAACATGAACAATTTTCGAAAAGTTTTAGCGAAGTCCTTTTTTCGTCTAAACTAGTGAATTCGTAATGTATCTATTTTTTATGTTTTCCTTTTACGAGTTTTAAGCTCAGAATGTTTGTTTAGAAAAAAAAAACTGTAAGTGCCTGTGTACCTAAACAAATACAATTTTGGAAAGTCGTTCTAAAATAATTAAAAAAATGTTACATCGGTTAATAATGAAACTAGCACTTTTCTTAGCTTTAAAACTTTTTATTTCAACCTTTTTAGCCTTTTCTTCTGTATTTTTTTTTTAGATTCACAATAAACAAAATTTTACCTCATTTTTAAACAATCTACCTCTCTCCCAAATGGTTTATTTTCAAAGTCTGTCAACGATATATAATTTGCAATAGGCGTGGCAAAATAGCTACAGCTTTTTCATAATAGAACGCCCTCGGATCCGCTTTACATTTTTGTCGGCAATAATACAAATTTACAGAAAAAAAAAAAAAAACAACAAAAAATTGTCTGACCAGCAACCTGAGTCCGAATACGAAATCAAAATGTAAATGAGTAGAAAAGTTTTTGAGATATAGCCGAAATTCGTGTATTTAAAATCTGAAAAAAGTGCACTCAGTTAATTGCCTACTTGCATTAAAAATTTTGCATAACTTTCGAAAAAAAATGCATTTATCTTTGGCAGAACTTCGTTATATGATAAAAGAAAAAACCAGACATAAATTCATGCAAATCAAAAATAGTCGAATCAAAGCATTGGTCGATTTGACGTGGATTGACCCATATACATATATTTGGAGAAATAAGTTTAAAATGCTTTAAAAGAGATTTCCCACCTAAGAAAAAGTAATGGTTATGGTATAACCGTGTCACAAACAAATCCAGTTTTAAACACGTTTTTAAATTCATAGTTTTGAACTATGCTCGCTGCCAACTTTCTTTAAAATTTCAATTTTATTAAATTAAATTATTATAATTAAAAAATGCGTATAACTACAACCAATTATATTTGTAAAAGTAAAAAACAAGTATTTTTAAGCAAAAAACAACACCGACGTCAATTCTCATAGTAAAAATTTAAGATAGTTTCTTCATGATCCAATGATCGGATCTGCACCAAATTAGTGTGGTACCATCTCAGAGGTACCGCCTTTCCTATAAAAATTATATAATTATATATCGTAGATGTTTTTGCAAAACCGCTCATCTTACGGCACTCAAATTTTATTAGCAGAGCGAAAAGCAGTTTTTCTTTGAAGGCATCGCCTTAGTAGACGAGATTTTCACCAGCTATTATTTTACAAATATATTGTTTTAATAACGAATTTAAGAGTTTTATGCATAAATCTCGACGCCTGGAGCACAGGGTTACCAAATGTCATTTTTGACAACACCGGGATTTAGGCGGTTTTACAACTGGTCGATGGGCGGTTTTGCAAAAAAAAAAATCATCATGCAATTCATTAGCTTGATGAATAGAATTTCTTCAGTCTAACAGATAACCAAACTTCCCAAATATGGCGAAGATATGTATCTTTCCATCAGTCTTTTTGTATACCAAGTGTATGAATTGATAAAACTTTGATTGCGTTTTCCCACAAACTTGAAATTTTGAAATATATACTTCGTTATATTATTAAACGTGCGATATATTATAGAAATCGGTTAACGTGGTCCAAAGTTATGCGGTAAAATACATAAAAAAATATTTAGACGAATTGATAACCTCCTCCTTTTTAGAATTCGGTTAATAATTAAAAATAGGGTTGCCAACTTTCAAAAAGTAAAGACTAAATAACTAAAATATGCAGAATATTAAAATGTATCGAAACAAGAGCCTTTTGCATTTCTCATTTTTGCACAGAGTTGCCACCTATCCTTAGCAATTAAATTTATATATACAAGTTGTGGGTATGAAATATTAAAAAACGCCTGAAAACGATGTCTTCGCTAGAGCCAAGCGCAAACAAATCATAAATAGGGTTGCCAGCTATTGAAAAATTAATAATTAAATAACTGCAGTATGCGTAAAATAAAAATATGGGTGTTAACGAAAATGAGTTTAAGAAACTGTAATTTGTTTGCCATCTTTTTTGCAACAGCGCTGCCACCTTACTTAACAATTCAATTAAATTTAATATGTTTTGTATGTAAAATATTCAACAATGTCTGAAAAACGAATTATGAATTGAAACTAAGCGCAAAAATGTATCAGTAGGGTTGCCAACTTTTAGGTTTGAATAAATAGCTTCCTAACTGTCCAAAAATTCTGAACAATCGCACGAAATTACGCTCCTTTTTAGAGAATTTTCAACTGGGTGACTTTAAAAACCCTCTGCCTCTCTGCTAGTTATCTATGTAACTAAGTTCTGAACTCTATGAATTTCAGGCGCACTCCTCAAATAAGATGTCCACTAATGTACATATATATGTATGTATGTATGAATATATTCTTGTATGTATGTATTTAGAACCAAGGCCATGACTTTGTCCCAATCTATCAACTGTTGTTTATTTTTATGTGTTTCTGATTTAGTTTTGATTTGCTAGCAATTTGTTGTTGTTTCATTTGCCTTTGTGTGCTACTGTGCATCGATGCGAATGTCTCAAGTTGATTTGACTTGAGAATATATTATATCGTCTGACAGCAGCGGTTGGTTGATTGGTTGGCAGAGCTACATAAATGGAAAATTCGATGCGGTTGGTTTGAATTTGTAGGTGTTGATTTGTGTAACTCTATAGCAACGAACCTTGTAGAAAAAAAAAATGGAATACTCAAAACGTAATTTAATGTGTATTAAAGGTGCTAGCTACCGCTTGAAGCTCTATTGGAGCGAATAAAAAGGATGCATAATATGAGGGTACAATAGGATTAAGGCAATTTGCTTTTAAAGTGTGATAAGATAAAGTTTATTCAAATTGGTAGAGATACAATTTAAAGATTTAGGCTTGAAAAAAAAAATTTAAAATTTCTGGAGTGGCGAAAAGGTAACCTAACTGAACAAGTAATCGGTTCGGAAAAGAAAAAACGTTTGGATATGGTAAAAACATACATAGGTACATATGTTTGTGTGTGTACATAAGGGTGGTCCTCAAATGTAGGAAGCAAATTTTTACATCAGATATCCTAAGCCTACGTAGACGCTACTCCATAGTCGAAGATATCACATATAAATTTTGGTCCCGGTTGGAGACTTTAGTAGTATCGATTTTAGGCATTAAATGAAAAAAAAACATTTTTAATTTTTTGAGTCCTTAGAGGCATCTGGCCTTTGATCCCTTTGTGTTGCCTTAAACGGCTCCAATTGGGATCAAAATGTATATGTGCTATCTTCGCCTATGGTAGTATCGATTTTGGGTATTATAGTATTATGGAAAAAATTTTAATTTTTTGAGTCTCTATAGAGGAATCTATACTTTGACCCCTGTGCGACACGCCTTAACCGTCTCCAATCGGGGCCAAAACTTATATGTGATATCTGTGACAGTGGTTTTACCGATTGAGAGGGTGAGACCTAAAAAATCCTTAATTTGATTTTTTAGGACCACCCTAGTGTACATATGTATGAGATTTCAACTATACGATATGTATCGATAAAAAATGTTTTATTGTCATGATAACACACTCGGAATGCATATATTGTTATCGATTACCACTGAATAAAATGTATCGATAATAATATCATTAAATATAACGGTAATGGTAAATAGAGCTTTCGCCCATAACCATTTCAATTTCGATAACGATATCAGTAAGGACGTCAAAACGGTCCGATAACGATAATAATGCTTTCATATCAGCGACAGAGATAACTAGAAAGACAACGATGACTGGAACCAAAACTTCTATCATAGAGCTTTTATTTAGTAAAGATATTTATAAGGCTCGATCACGAAATCGATAACAAATTTAACTAGTTTTGAGGAAAGTATCTTTCCATATAAACGATAGGGTTTATCGATAACAAGAACGGTAACGATATCGAAAAATGTTCCGATAATAAGGCCGATAAATATAAGGCTAAAGATAAATATATGTCGCAAGAACGATTTGGTTATCGATAACACAAAGGTACGGTTACCGACGACAAAAAAAACGAATAGGTTATCGGCAACGGCAGCGAAAAGTGTACCGATAAATATATTGGTAATGACAAAAAAGTCGTATATGAATATTGGAAACGATAAATGTAGTTATGACAAATTGCTATGTGCGGGTACGAAAAGCTTAAAATGCCGATAAAACTTCTCAGGAAAATCTCAATAATTGTTCCTATAATTTTATCGATTATGATGGAGTTATCGATAAAGATAAAGCTATCAATAATTACAGAGTTATCGATAACGAAAACCCATATTAACCCAAGTTTAAAACTTTGTAGAAAACTACAAAAAAAAGAATTAATTTTCACTAAAATCTCAAACTTTTTTCTCAAAAAAAGAATTTTTTGAGTACACAGTTTTATAACCTATTCAATTTTAGTCTAACAATAGGCAAGTTTCAAGGGCCAAAAAGTCACCGTTGAATTTTTAGAATTTTTTTCGCGGAAGGTGTTGTGTTTATTCGTTATATGGAAGCAAATGCGACAAAAAAAAATTCTAAAAAATCAACGGTTATTTTTAGCCACTTGAAACTTGCACATTATTGGACTAAAATTAAATGGGCTATAAAGCTGCGTACTCGAAAAAATTCTATTACTTCTGAGAAAAAAGTTTGAAATTTAGGTGAAAATTTGTTGCATTTTTTGTAGTCTCTTACAAAGTTTAAAACTTGGGTTTAGAAGGGTATTGTTAGAGAATGAACTGTATTTTAATTGAAAATTCTTAAGAATTGATTATTAAACATAAGTAGGAAACAATATCACTTTGAAATGGGAGTGCTATAGATATGGCCAATACTGTAATACTAATATCGATAACTAGTATAGTGCTTATAATAACTTTACGACACTGACATATTCGCAAGATTTGACCATTTATCTTAATATTGTTTTAATTTTAATTATTTGTTTATAAAAATATATTATTAAACAAAAACCATTACTACATCGTACAAATTTCGTATACAAATGTCATTCCGTAATTTAAAAGTCAAATGATGGCGAAAGCGACCGCAAGTATTTAATTTGCAGAACTCGCCGCCACCGAAGATAAATTTTTAAAGTCCTTTAAGCCAATGGAAAATTGATTTCAGCCTTGCTATGCTGGAGCACAAAATCTGACGTTCAGAAAAAAAAGAAAAAAAAATTTGAAACGGAATCCCGCAATAAGCGAATGGAATGTTGCAGTGGAGAGCTTTTAGACCACACTCACTAACGGCTATCGAAAGTTACGAAAAGCGCAAAATACTTACACGCACTCGATGTGTAACGCAAAAACAACGAACAAGCTTGTATGAATGTATTTATTTTTTATTTTTTTTTTTGCAAAAAATAAGCGAATGAAAAGTGAATGCAGAGTGTGTAGAAATTCAGTTGATGCGTGTTACGTATACGCCCGGTTGGACATGTGGCAAATGGTGTTAGATTCTTGTGTCACACCTGGAAAAACATAATGCAAAAACACATATACATAGATACAGTTTGTATATGCATGCAGGTAGATATGCACGTAAGTAGATATGTATATATTTTTAATTGAACTGGAACAACATCAGCTTGCGGCTGAAGTGCCATAGATATATAGCAACTATCTAAACCGAGAGTACGTCAACCACAACAAATACATATTTGCATGCAGCCCTTAAAGCGACTAAAACACAAAAAAAAAGGAATTTTTCTATATGTACATATATTGTTGTTTAATTTGAATTTTATTTGTAGTGTGCAGTTACCTCACGCTTCAAGCGTAATCGTAGCAAAATGTAAATGAAACGTTGCAACAAAAAAATAAAAAATAAAAAATAGCAAATAAAACATTTTTCTGTATAAAAAAAAATGAATATAAAATATCAAAAATATTTTGGAGTATGTTACAATCAATTTTGTAGTGCAATCCATTTTGTTGTGCAGCTCTTATGGTAACCTAGAGAACGTGCTTCCAGGTAAATTGCCGAGGGTTTAGTAAATAAATATACGTACGTATGTACATGTGGTAGTATGCATATAAACGACTAACTGTGCGGCGAGTACGGAAATAATTTTTCCGGGTAATACTGTTTTCATTTCAAAGGGTGCCACCAATCTGAATTCAAGGATTTAAGCTGGTATCCGACCATACATATTCCTAGAAATTGAAAGCAATTCAAAGCGGCCCAACAACAGAAGATGTGTTGCCACATTAAGCAATAATTGCTGAACATTTTTCATCGCTTTATGGATAATAATTGGAAATGGTTTAGAACAGCGATACACAAATCGCTGCGGCTCGGTTCAGTGGTTCGAACTACTTAGAAAAACCTTGTAGCTGTACAAGAAGTGGCCAGGGTGTCAACCCCAGCAAAACGGAATTGATGCTGTTAACCAAGACAACAAAAATAAAACAAAAATTCAGGCTTCTTACCCTTAATGGAACGTCCCATACATTGTACTCCGAGGCAAAATACTTGCTAGCCTTATTAGATACCAAACTGAGCTGGAAGACAATTATAGAGAGGCTCGAAGAGAAAGCCTCGAGCTCGAGGAAAGATATAGTCAACTTAATAGTCACAATAACGGGACATGCCGCTAAAATGGGCCATCCATACAACCCTTAGTGCTGTAATCCTGAGGGAAGTAAAGAAATGGTCCTACACTCGAGTGCTCAGCACTGGCACACGAATAAGGCATAACACATTCGGGACTTTTTCCATCCAAAATCTTGAAGAGATCCGAAAATTCACTGTTAATTAACCTAAATAGATTCGACAGATAAAATCAAGGGTCCCACAGAACGTGTATCA